>NC_048298.1:208502514-208654897 GCF_013100865.1 Trachemys scripta elegans | reverse complement strand
GCTCGGGCCCTGGGGTGCCGGCCCCGGCCGACCACCCCCGGCCCGCCCAGCACTGCCGGCCCCCGGCGCACAGCCCCGCTCCCGGCCCCGCCGGCCCAGCTGACCGGGCTCCCCGCCGGCCGGGCTCCCCGCGGGCCCGGCTGACCGGGCTCCCCGCCGGCCCGGCTCCCCGCGGGCCCGGCTGACCCGGCTCCCCGCCGGCCCGGCTCCCCGCGGGCCCGGCTGACCTCCTGATTTTCCCGGACATGCCCGGCTTTTGGGGATTTCCCCCCGGACGGGGATTTGAGCCCCCAAAAGCCGGACATGTCCGGGAAAATCCGGACGTATGGTAACCCTAAGAAAATGTCATGGAGGTCTCTGGAAGTCACGGATTCCGTGACTTCCATGACCTCCATGACATAAATGTAGCCTTATATATAATGCGATATAGTAGATGTTAAACATTATATCAACTAGTTCATTTGCTATTTTAGTTAAAGCCAGCTGGAGCCAAGTAATTGTTCTGTATTTGTCTGCTGCAGAAATGGATATCTGCCATTGACAAATAGTTTCCTCGGAGCATTGCAGGCTATTATTGTAACCTGAAGAAGACTGCGTTCACACTAAATGGCTCTTGTACTATTTGTCCTAATTTTTTTTTGTTTTTTGTTCTGGGACTTTGGGGTGTTATAAAGTAGTAGTTTTATCTTCCAACTTTCATCTTGGGAATTCTGGGATAGTTGAAACAAGTCCTTACTAGTAGCAGATTTCTGAGCTGTAATGCAAGTCAATTTTACTGATACTCTTTTATTAACTCTGGAGACTTCAAAGGCTATCTTTATAAAAACATCTCAGACCTAGAGAAAACCCTTAGATTCCAGAGGCATTGCAAATAGTGGCAGTTCAGACATCCTTTTCTGCCACTTCCATTACAGGGCTATATAGGCTTTGTATCTTGAAGTTGTTAAGGGCCCAGTTCTGCCACTCATATGTAGAGAAGGATCTTACTCCACAAGTTATGCAGTTGAGATCAGTGATGCAGTTTGTGAAGTAAAGTTCCATTTGGCATGAGGTGCCAGAAGTAGCCCCTAGGAGATTTAAGTAATCTTCTTAAGAAAATAGGTGATCACTTTGCAGCAGCATTGCGGAAGCTTTGACTGTGTTCACTACTAACCAGAGTCAAAAGGACACGATGCAACAATTTTTCTCGCTGCACCATTTCTGATAAAGCATGTCCATTGGCATTGGATGTTTTTCTAACTTTACTTTTTTCCATGCTTCCAGGAGAGGAAGCTGTAATATTTATATTTTCATGTGAACAAATGGTTGCAATGCTAATATTATTTTATAAGCAGGCTACCACAGCTCTACTGGAGGCACTCTTAAAAAAGAAATACTGGAGAAAGTTTAACTTTATTGTTAGGCCAGTAATATAAGAGAGAACTGTGATCATCACTCTAAAGGTATATTGTGGGACAATTTAAAATTAGGTTATACTTACTCCTATTCACCCTTAAGTCTGAACGTCTTGATTCTGCTCCTGCTGAAATCATTACAAAACCCACATTAACTTCACTGGGTTCAGGATTGATCTCATAATATAATTTTACAAGGATATGAAGTTAGTTTTTTTAACTCCTGAAGCATATTCTTCAGAAGATCAGTTAGAAGTAATTAGACAGTGGGAGTAAAGACCGGATTGAAAAAACTACACCCCCCCTTCCCCAACAGCGTAGAACCCATGAATATAAGATTCTATGGTATTGGAGGAGCTGTGGAGGAGAGTCATAGTAATTCAAAATGAAAATACTTGTTAGTTTGTATATTGTCAGGGCAAGGACTGTCTCCTGTGTGTTGATAAAGTGTCTAGTGCAATGGAGATCTGATCCTGGTTAGGGGCTGGGGGGCGCTGTATGGATAGCTGCAGAATTAACAGTAATTTCAACCAGAAGAAATAAAACATTACATGTGACTGTATAGTTTAAAAGAAGTAATGCCAAGCACTGTATCAGGGATAATTAGAATTCAGCACAGTTAGATATGATTTGAACCTAATCTGGGACTCCTTCAAGACTCTGTAATGCTTACAGTCTCATCCTGGCAGTAGTCCATCAAAAAAGCCACTGTGCCTTTAAAATAACAAGAAGTCTGGTGGCACCTTAAAGACTAACAGATTTATTTGGGCATAAGCTTTCGTGGGTAAAAATCTCACTTCTTCAGATGCATAGCGTGAAAGTTACAGATGCAGGCTGTGTCAGTATATAAT
Source organism: Trachemys scripta elegans (assembly GCF_013100865.1). Lineage (NCBI taxonomy): Eukaryota > Metazoa > Chordata > Testudines > Emydidae > Trachemys > Trachemys scripta. The sequence continues at coordinate 208,652,652 of NC_048298.1, read as the reverse complement.
GCCTGCATCTGTAACTTTCACGCTATGCATCTGAAGAAGTGAGATTTTTATATTTTTATATTAGTTTTTACCCACGAAAGCTTATGCCCAAATAAATCTGTTAGTCTTTAAGGTGCCACCAGACTCCTTGTTGTTTTTGTAGATACAGACTAACACGGCTGCCCCCTGATACTTGCCTTTAAAATGTAATCCATTTGTGGCTATACATTCCTGACAATAACAGGTTAACCAATGGAGAACAGAACATAATAATCAGAGTTTCCACTCTCTTCTATCTAATTTCTGAGCATAAAAACTAAGCCTTTTGATACCTGGGACTCTTTAAAGACGGAAACCACCCTAATAATTATTTGTTAGATGGGGAAAGGCATGTTTTATGGGGCCTTCTCCATGTCTGTGAAAACAAAATAAAAACATCCTTGTATGATATTAAATTGTAAGGTTTTTGATGTGTAGGTATTGTGTCTTCCTATGTGTGCGTATAGCTGCATTCAGGACTGGAGCCTCTAAGTGCTAATGCAATACAATGTATGAATAATAGCAACCCTTTTAATATACTAAACATGGAATTGCAATTGGTTCAGTCAGTAAGAAAAACATCCCTATAAAGAGGATTCTAGAAGTTGATTATAGTCTGAGTTGGCCAGTGCACCAGTTTCTACATCCATCTCACTCTTAGGGTTCTTGTTTGCCACAGAAGCTGAAGCCTCAGTGAGAGAGGATACCATGGCATCTTCTGGAAGGAGGGTCCCAACTATGGGATTGTTTCCCTCTGCTCCCGTTTGATGTTCTCCTTCCCTGAGACTTTCATCCTCCTCAACAGCACAGAGGCTGTCAGACCGGGGGTGGGGCCATTCTACTGTGTCATCTATGTACCTCTCTGTCTTCTTTAGCTCCTCCAGCTTAGCTACCTGGCCTCCAAAGCCTGTACAAGGTCTCTGAGGGCCAGGAGGTCCTTGCATCGAATGCACACATATGCCACCTGCCCATAAGGCAGATAATCATACATCCTGCATTCAGTGCAGCAAACTGGATAGCCCCCACTCGATTGCTGGACTTCTGCCTGTGTTCTCTTTTTACTCCCGCAGCTCTTTCCTTTCTTGCTTTCTTGCATCTTAATATTACCCTTGTAATGATTGTTGTGAGTGCATTCATTTTACTCTGCAAATCCACTGATTACCACTGTCTATGAATTTCAGTAGCAACCACCGTGGATAGGAGACAAATAAAGATTCATTTTTTATAAGTACATTTTTATTCTACAGCTATGCAAACATTTCAATTTCCTACAAGGGACAAGATAATGAAGAGCACTTTTTGAAATGAGGCTCTCACAGCTCGGTGTCTGTCCAGCTGTCATTGTGAAACACATCCCTCGGGATGGAGCGCATGGGGTACTGCAACAGCCCGGGAATGTGCGAGGAATGTGTGTGGGGCATTTGAGGAAGGCAAGAAAGGCAGTTTTGTATGGGCTGCAGGAGGAGGTGAGCACAGATGTGTTCCACCTGCAGCACAATCAGGGACCTTAGCATATCTGTTTGGTCCTCAAGCAGCTGTTTCATCTGCTTCTGTCCCTGTTTCCTCTCCTGGCTCTCCACTCTCAGTTTTTCATTGCTAGCGAGCACAGAGCATGGAGAGAGACTACCAGCAGCATCAGATGATTGCAGCAACTCCCTGAAAATGTCTCTTACTCTTCATGAGGGAATTGCTTATCAGACTGGGCTGCTCAGCTGGTGTGCAGGAGGAGACCCTCCAGGGCACATCTGCAGAATCTAAGGCCTTGGCTACACTTACCAGCTAGTTCGACGGCTGGAAATCGAAGTTCTGGGTTCGACTTATCGCGTCTAGTCTGGACGCGATAAGTCGAACCCGGAAGTGCTTGCCGTCGACTGCGGTACTCCAGCTCGGCGAGAGGAGTACCGCGGAGTCGACGGGGGAGCCTGCCTGCCGCGTGTGGACCAAGGTAAGTTCGAACTAAGGTACTTCGACTTCAGCTACGTTATTCACGTAGCTGAAGTTGCGTACCTTAGTTCGAATTGGGGGGGGTAGTGTAGACCAAGCCTAAAGAAACAATAGACGAACTATTGAGTGCACTCTCACAGCCTTGATTCATACAAGTTACATATACCACTTTCTCACTTTCCCTTGGCAGGCACACGGCATGGCAAGAGCCCTAACCACGGTGAGTTTGGCCAGGGGGCAGGGAGGGAGAGGGGACAAAGCATTGGGTGTTTCAGAGGGGGACACAAGTGCCTATTCTGAATACTGGCACCGTTTTCCACAGGCAGGGGCTGGGGGAATGGAAGCTGATATCTTAATTCTGAGGGTAACTGAGGATGCAAGGGTGCAGCCCCTGCATGCATATGCCTGCAGACCAGATCCGTATACTGCTTGTCTGTGTGCTGCTTTGGTGTCTGCAGAAGTAATTGCTGATGGTGCAGCAAAGTTTCCTGCTGTGGGAGAAGAAACAAGGCAGCCCTCCCAAGGAACCTTTGGCAGAGGATTGCAGAGTACCTCTCAGTTGACGTTTAGGCACTATCATGATAAGGGTGAAATCCTTCTACTGTTGAAGTTAATGGGAGATTTTCCATTGATTTCAGTTGGGCTGGAATTTCACCCTATAGGTTTAGGTCATCCATAGCGTTTGTTGCATGTAAACAAGTACAAATGAGTAGGATGGTACTGGAAGGAGTAGAAGATTTATTGCTTTTCTTATGCCATCTATAGGCAGCTCTTCTAGCATTATCATTCTCAACATTCCTGGAGTATCTAGTAGATTTTTTTCAATAAAAAGATTGGAATATCTTCTTCCTCAGGATTCAAATACTGAAAACATTGGGAATATCCCAGAAGTCTCATTTTATGTTCATTGTCTTCAAAGTAATCAGCCCCTTTAAAATAAAATATTTACTGAAAACATACCTATGCCTTATTCCTGTTTTGTGTGTGTTATGCTATTCTTCAAAAGAGACTCTTTTCACCTTTCTTTAATGATTCTGTGTGATTTTAGCTTCACAGAAGCTAGGGTTTGACTCAGAACCTTAACCCTGCCCTCTTGTGCTTATACGTTAAAATAAACTTTGATAATGTGGGACCCACTTTAGCAAGATCCTTGAGCACATACATAACTTTAAACACGTGAATGGTCCCACTGAAAGCTTTAATAGGATTACTTGTGCTTAAAGTTACACATGTGCTTAAGTATCTTACTGAACAGGGGTCATGGAAGGCCAGGATGGTGTTGTGCTTGATCGGGACTGGGGCTTGGGAGATCTGCCCCTAGTCCCGAGTTCTGTCAGACTAATTGTATGACCTTGGTCAAATCTTTTAATTTCTCTGTGGCACAGTTTCCCATCTGTAGAATGTAGATAATTCTACTTCCTTACTCCCACTTTTGGTTTATTGTATGCTCTTTGGGGCAGAGTCAGCTTCTTATGCACAGCAACTAACATAGTGGGGCAATGATCTATAATTTAGACAAATAATAAATATGATTGCATACCGCTTCCGAAATAGTTCAGTATTATTTTTACGTGAGATATACAGAATTGTCCTATTTATTTTTTGTACTGAGGAAACTTAAAATACATATAAATGTAAAAATAAATCTGTTAAAACAATATTTTTGTGCTTCTTATTTAAAATCTTTTCCACTGAGGATGCTTCATTTCCATTTTTTAAAGTACTAATTGGTAAGAACTTGCCAAATATAACTCTAAAACTGTAGGCCTTAAGCTCAGCTCAGCTAGATAGTTGTCTGTGTCAGCTATTCTTAACTAATGATCTGTTTTTAAATATTCACACCATTAAAACTACTAATTGGTTTTTAAAGAGGCTTTACATTTCCAGTCTCAGTGAGATCTACAAAACAGGTCAAGTTTGAGGAATATGTATGAACTGTAGCTTTTTAGTGGATAACACCATTTACCCAGCCCTCCAAGCACAAACTAAATATAGTAAACAGCCCAAATGATGAAGGTTTTGTAATGCTATAACTGACTGGAAACAGAGGATTATAGTGTATAATATTTTAAAACCTTTACTGCTTAGGACCCACATTGTTTAAATTTCAAAACAGTGCTCATAATTAGAATTGTTCCAGGGTACACATTATCCCTGGCTGACATTTTCTTCCCATTTATAATTCAAAGACTATGTGATGGCTAGTGATAAGGTGAAATGTAGGTTAAAGGAACACTGGAAATGTAAAACCTGATTCTGTTAGGAAAAGTGATACTACAGCAGTTTCATATTATTCTCTAAGGGTAGAGACAATCATGGGTAGGAATGACCTTGTTGAAATTAGAGTAGCTTATTTGTGTATAACACAATTTTTTAAATTGCAAACCTCAAGGGACATAGTTTAGTTTGGGTAAGTTGCAGTCTAAGCCTTGGCTTCAGTGAATTTATAAGGTGTGTATGTATATATTTTGTAAATTTGATCATAATTTTTATCCATTTTTGGTTGCTTTTCTAATACTGTATTTATTAATGTCATGAGACATGGACTCTGGTATGCCTAAGTCCAACTTTCAAAAATGATTTGGGCACTCCAGAACCCAAGTCTGAAGACATTCATAGTTTACCCACCAATGATCCAGTATTTGAAAACTATCTAAAGTTTCATTGACACTCAGTGAGACCTAGGCTCTGAAGACTGTCACTCTTTAATCTGGGATGTAGACTCCTAAATCATACAGATTCTTTGAAAAAATTACCCTTAGTTTCCCAAGTCAATGAGGTGCTTTTAAAAATCTTACACAATAGTAATATAGATCCTCAACTCCCAGAATATGTGAACTGTCAGCTTTCACATAAAAAAAGTTTCTAGCAATCATGGTTGGAGAGAAAAACATAAAACATATGATCTCAGTGCACCTTAAAGACAATAACTAGAAAGCAAATAGCCCCAAATGTACTTTTTAATTACAAAAAAAACCCCCCAAAAACCCCATGAGATTTCTAAGCCAATCTCATGATATTTGGGTGTGCCTCTTGGTTTTTGAACATTTAGGATAGGCAATATTGAGCAAAGCCTGGGAAGAGAAGCAGGAGATAAAAGGCAGGTCCTGTGATCAGTCTGAGACAGGTGAGAGAACAGGGAATCTCTCTGCTTGGAGTGCTGAAGGGAAACAACTATGGCTACTGAGTCTTTCCTGGTAAGGGCCTGGGAAAGGCACCTGAATGAGAGAGCCATGTTCTGCCTGAAATAATAGACCTTTGCCACCAAATGGGGTGAAATGACTATTCACAGACCCTAGTGGAATGGCTGTGGAAACTTTGAGGACCAGATGTGGGTGGCAATTATATTTTGGAGTTAAATAAATCTTAAAAAAAAAGTATCTGGCTTCCTTTCTAGGTAGATGCTTTGGACATTGTTAAAGACAACACTTACCAACTGTTGCACATTGTATCCCAGATTCCACAGTTATTTCCTGTATTAAATTGAGGCAAAAAAAGGATATTTCACCTTCATATATCACTCCCTTGGTAACTCTTTGCAAAAAAGTTAACTTTGTCATTTACTGTATTTATGTGAATCAGAGTTAATTGTAGAAATGAAGGTTCAGACCCTGCATTTCTTGCATGCCTAAAACTGACACTTCAACTTTACCATAGTGAACCCTCTGGGAAATGGGAGCTTTAGATGTGCAAGAAATGCAGGGTCAAGCCCTGTCTCAGTAAACAGGTATGGTCAGTGTGCACATCAGAGGTTTGTTTATTAGGGCAAACATTTCAAATGAGATTGTCTGTCTGAAATTCATGGTATAAATGTTAAGGTGATAGTTGAGTCAGAAATACTATGTACTTTTTTTTTGGGTATTGCTTAAATTCAATTAATTTTATTTCCTGTGTGGCCAGGTGAGCATCTGAGGATTATATGTATCTAAAAATATATTTTGCTACAAATGATTTTGATACCCAGGAGCAATTACTGTATTTATAGTGTGGGAAGAAAATAGGAGTAAAAGGCAGCTAGAAAGTCATTTGGTCCTAAATGATCTTCAGCATTTGAACATGGAAAGGAATTGAAAGTTTTTCATTAGAGGAATGAAATTTTGTCATTACAAAAAGCTTTATTTTATGGTTTGACACCTGCCAGTATGAAGCTATTAAACCAATATTTATGGGTTGCCCTTTCCTGGGATTTAAAAAAAGAGAAATTATTATGTCTATGGAACATTTTGGACACACTATAATTTTCAACATCTCATCTGTTAATGATTTTAATGGAGATTTTCACCTATTGATTGAAAATGCCTTTAGCTGGAGAAATCCCCTTAGAACTGAAGTTGTATTCAGAATTCTGTCAGCAGCTAGAGCCAGCGAGATATATAGGTAGATACCCATGCACTTCCTGTCAGTGCTGAAATAATTGTCGTGATTTCTTCCCTTGGTGTATCAACTCATCTTAGAATTATTACATCAGGAAAGTATTTCTTAACAGCATATGTAAAGTGCAGACAAAAATGTGACCAGATAGTTAGAGATAATAAGATAGCATTTTTTTAAAAAACAGAAAGGATAAAAATAATTCGGTTTAGAAAGGTGGAGGAAAAGAACCTTCTCTTATATAATGTAACTCTCTATTAATTGTATCCCAGAAAATGGTTATTGATTTCTTTTGTTCTAGCTGTAACAGCAGAGGCTTGATCTAATGCTACCCATTCTGGCTGATTTATGTAAGTTATGTGTTGAATTTTTGCATGAAATGTCTAGTTGCCATGGTGATAGGTGCCACTGTATATAAATTGTTAAAATAAATAATGTTAAGGCAATTCTCTTTGTGTTCAACTACCTGGGTAGTAATTACTTTTAGTTTGCATTATATTTAAGGAGAGAAGACCTTAGAGAAAATTACGGTTTGACAAAATATTCAGGGGAAAAAAGCACTATGGTTTTTAAAACATTTTAGTTATAAGTTTTATAGGCAATTACTTTTATAAAATAGATTTTTTTAATAACTTACATTATATTTCCCCTCACATGTCTCTTTTCCAAAGGATATTTTCTTTATCTTCCTTAAATGGATGTATATGATATATTCTCTTCTCTCACCCAAATGTGCTTAGATATGATGTTCCTGATTCTATTAGTGGTGGATAAGATGGATAAGTTTTACACAGCTGAGTTCTGGATAGAGTGGATTGGGGCAGGGGACAAGATGAGGGCCAAGGAGGTTAGAGAGGAGATAGTTACAGCCATTGAGACACCAGAAGGTGAAAGTGTGGACAAGGATGTTTGTAGTTTGAATTGAGGGAACTGAAAAGATTTCTGAAATGCTGCAGGGAGGGAATCAACAGAATATGTGTGGAAAAGGAAGCAGAGTTGAAAACAGCACCCAGGTTCTGAGCCTGTGGGACAGAAGGTGGTGGAGTTGTTGACAGGGATGGAGAAAGAAGGGAGGGGGGAGGATTTTGGAGGAAACATTAGTTCATTTTTTAGTCATGTAGTGTTAGAGTTGGTGACAGATATCCTGGAGGAGATTCAGAGCTGTGAAATCTGAACAGAAGGGGGGAAGAGATCTGTGAATCATCAGCACAGAGATGGTAATTAAAGCAGCATGAACTTAAGATGCTGCCCAACAACAGGGGGTAGATGTAGAAGACGAGAGAGTTGAAAGCCGAGCTCTTTGGGACACTGACAAAATGAGATGGAGAAGGACAAGTCCCTTAGGAAATATTTAAAGAGATAGGAAGACAATCAGGAAGGTACAGAGACTGTGAAGTCTACTTGTATCATGTATCATTTTAATCTTTGTTTGTCAGTGACTAAATAATTTAAATATTCGGCATACGTAGTAGGAGGAGAGACATAGGCATTAGATTTTACTAAGTAGTGGTAAATTCATTAAAAGTTAAGATAATAAAGTAAAAATCCACCCGCATCCCTTAAGGACAACTGCAGTGGAAAGAGTGGAAGCAATATCTGCTCTTGGCATTCACCAGCTTCATCTTCCCCCTCACTTTGATGATCAAATTTAGAACTGCCAAACTGTCCAAGACCTAATTCCTTTTCATCCAAAGCCTTGACTTTTTAAAAAAACATTTTAGCCTTTATTAATTTTAAAGGAATTTACTCTAGGCCTGCTCTATTCAAAGGCTTTTTGCACTACGGCAAAAGGAAACTCCTGACCTTGTCATGCCCCTAATCCATTTCCTATTGGCAGAAAAGTGGATTACCTCATTTGCCTAATTTTGTAAGGTTAGTAATCCCAATTGTGACAGATATTGTGATCTCATTCAGTAGCTTTGGAGACCATATTTTATTAAATTTCTGAATGGTTTACATATGAGCAGGGCTCTGTCTCTGTCACAGAGGAAGTTATGGATTCTGTGACTTTCTGTGACTTCTGCAGCGGCCGGTGTGGCTGACCCCAGGGCTGCCTGAGAAGCTGGCTCTGGGGCCAGCTGCTCGGGCAGCCCTGGGGCCAGCCACACTGGCTGCTGCTGGAGCGGCCCCGGGGCCTGCCGCACTGGTTGGAGCTGGAGCGGCTCCGCAGCCAGTTACTTGGGTGGCCCTGCAGGTGTGGCCCTGGGGGTGGTTGGAGCAGCTGCTGTTCGGCGGCCCCCAGCAGCTGGTGCTGCTGGCCCCGGGCCTCCCCCCAAGCAGCGGCCCCATGGGCCTCCCTCAGAGCAGCACCCCCCAGCTACGATTTAGTCAGGGGTTTTTATAGTACAAGTCACGTGACCTGACCATGACTTTTACTGAAAATACCTGTGACTAAATGGTAGCCTTACATATGATTATGTTGTGCTCCATGGGGGAAGGTTACCACAGCTCCTCCAGGACACAGTGGTAGATGATTAATGTACATCACTGAGGCTAAACAGTTCTAGAGAGGTACCACCCCGGCAGGAATTTGCATATACTGGGTCAAGCTGGGCTTTCCAGAGACTAGGAGACAAAGAGCTTTTGATATATAAGGCTGAGCTTGAACTGATTTGTGGCCTTCTTTCTGATCCAGCAAAGGGAGAGGATCTTCTGTCTAAGTGTGACAGATTTATTTATTAGTCTGCCTGGGGCTTCATGTGATCAGGCTGAGGCTGCAGGAACTTTAGGGGAGGAGATGAAGGAGCACACCAAGTGACTAAGTTTAAAGCTTTATTAACCAAATAACATCGGTGAGTGCTGGGCATGCCCCATGTCACTCAGAGGGAGGAAGAAAGCGTTAGTGCCTGAGCCCTAACCCACTTTCATACTTACACATGCACAACCCACAGCTGGCCAAGCCTGGGTGTAACGTAAGAAGAAGAGGGGGAAGGGTAGATGAGAGTTCTGCCCTGTGCACAGGTCGCCTAGGGTCCGCTGTAAATCTCCAACTTGCTTCAGCTTTCGGGAAGGTTTTAAGCCCTGGGTTCTTCCGGGGGCATTTTCGTCCAGGGACCCTTGTCCCCCGTGCTCTTGGTACCAGTCCGAACCAGCCTTCCGCGGCTCGCTTAGTTTCCCCAAAACACACCAGTCTCAGGGTCGCGAGGCTGTTGTTTTTCAACTCACTGACCTTCGCAGTCTTACAAGTTTTGCACCCCTTCAGTTCTCTCTGGCTCAGTTCTCCTTTCTCACGGCTGGCCGGGGTTGAGACACAGGCTTCTGGCTGTTTGGCAGCAGAGAGTTCGTTTGTGTGTGCTGGCCTTGGGCTGCGGTTTTGTTCCTTATCTTTGGGCCTAGCTGGATCCTCGAGTTAACCCGTTCCTTTCTCCCGTCCTCCCCCTTCAGCCTCTTGTAACCTGCAAATGAATCTTCCACTCCACACTCACACCTTCAACCCTTCCCAAGATACTTTCCAATGAATATAAAGGCAATATACAATGCTGGTGCTTACCCAGGGGACCCCATGGGGGTGGGCATTTTATTGTGACATAAGCAGGGACCCTACCCTAGTGGAAGATTTGGAAAGACTTTTGCCTACTAGGGCACCATAAGAGTGATTGGTGACTCTTGTTATGTTTACTGTGTTTAAATTATTTGTTATTTGTTTTCATTATAATATTTCTTCAATGCTTTTACCTCGAGAATAAAGGTGCTTGCTTAGAAGGAGCTGTGTGGTAACTTGTAAGTGCTTGCAATACACTGTTCATAGCCCTTGGAGAGAGAGCAATCCACAAGGGCTGGCCTTAAGGCAGTATGGCTTGCTGGTGATATTACAGTGTCAAGCAGGAAGCTGTGCTGCCTTAAAACCCCTGGTCAGAAGGGATCGGGACAAGGGTCCCCTCCCAGAGACAGGTGATGGCTGGAGACCTGACTGGACACTCCTGGGATGCACTTATCCTGAAACTGTCACACCAAGCACCAAGCTAAGTCTTTGTTGGTGCGTGCTGTACTCAATAATGGTACTTGAGAGTTCCAGATGCAAAAAGAGTTCTCCTGTTGTCCAGACCCTTCTTTATTAGCCATATATGCCACTCAATGGTCAATCCTGGCACCACTGGGAGTTAAACAAAACCATGGTAAAAGTACTGGTATAGTGTGCACTGGAGCATCAGGTGTATAGCCATTACTACCCATTGCCCATAGCTATATTTAATATATGAAAATCTTTTTAAAATGTGATAAACTTTAACAACTCCAATAAACTGCCCTATTATATCATATACCTGTGTGGTCCTATGAGTGATGAGTTTTCTTATTCGTATGTTGTCCTTTGATGTGTTAAGAAATTGTAAAGAAAGGTACAAATAAACTATATAAGAAGGTCACTTTTAAACTGTAACAGAGGAAAAACCAGGAAAAGCAAGGAAATTCAAAGATTAAATGTCATCTTTAAGCTATTTTAACTTTAAATAGGCACTGTCCATTTCGTTTGGAATGTGTATATTTTAAAAGAAATTGTTCATGGTATGGCATGATCTCTTAAAATGTATTTTAAAAACCCCTCTCAAAACTCAAAAACAAAACAAACAAACAAAGAAGCAAAACCTCATCCTTTTGATTGTGACTTTTGTCCTATGGGAAATACCAATTTTACTCTGTCTAATCAAATAACTATATATTTGCTGCCAGATTATAACACTTTTTGTGACTCCAACTTTGCCTGCCATTTACTTGAAAGTGTTTCCTTAATATTAAATGTTGATTTTAAATAAATTAAATGTCCTGTGTCTCTCCCCCTACCCCCTGAGTACATTTAACTTTTAAAAATATGAATATATATTATGTGGATTTTTAAAAGTTATATGTACTTTGTGTGTGGGGGGAAGGGAGGCTAGAGAGTGTGTGACACACACACATACATAAAGAAAATTAAAAAAATGTAAAATACCTAACCATCATACAGTTCGCCTCCCTACTAATGCACATTTGTTCCTTACTTTATTTTTTCTAGATTTCTAATCTAAAGCAAATATATATTTTAATGAGTCTGTTTTTCTGCATTTTGTTTTCAAATGTTTTGTGTAGTTCTTTGGAAAATACACTTGTGTATCTCTCTCACATCAAATTTGATTACTCATCATAAAACAATCAGGAGCTTTGTACATGTATTGATTGCATACCTGGAAATCATGGTTTTGGCAGTAAAGCTCTTTAAATATCTTCAGTTTTCTAATCATTATGCAGGATCTGTTCTTTACCAAAGTGTGCTCAAAACAGCATCTGCTTCAATTTTTCCATAGGTTAGATTATTTTGACCTAATTTACTGTTTCCGAACTACCCTGGAGTAATGCAGTTCTCACCTGAGTTTCATTAATCAGATTTTTCATGCACTTGGTATTTTCAATAATGACAGGCTAAATTGATTGCATCTACCTTGTTTTTGTAGTTCTCGGTAAAGGACCTAGTTCATTGTTGTCACTAGACAAACAATAAATAGTGATGATAAATAGATCTGCAGAGTATCTTCCACCTGCAGTACTCCTTTCTAAGTTTTAATTTATTTTTAAAGAACTCTTGTCATAGCCTACTATAAAGATGCCAATTAAATCCCTGATTCGTGGTCTCATGAACAGTCTAATTTTGCATGTTACTAACTAATTTAACTTCTTAGGAGTTACCTTCACAACTAATGCTCTATGTAAATATTGTTTTAAACTGAACTAAGTTCCATTGAAATATGGGTGCAGGATCAAGCCCTAAATGAACTTCCTGGATAAGAATAATTTTGAGGCCAAAACAACATTCTTTTGGCTAATGCAGTGCTGATTGATGAAGAAGCAGAGGGTAACATTTTAAGCATTTACAAGAACAAGTTAATCATATTTATTTTTGCTAACTGAGTAGCAATACTGACAGACAGACCATCTTACTGCTGGAAATCCTACTAATAAAGAGTTCAATTACAGTTCTAACCAACTTTAGAAGCAAAGGAGTTAAAAGGATTAATTAGCTTTATTCCAATCAGTGGTTACATTGACAAACGAGAGAGTCATATAAATTATTTGGCACTACAGGTCACTTTAATTCTTATTTCCATTTATTTATTACAGTCGTATTTTTCATTGAGTTTAAGGTGAGTTTTTCAAAAGTGCTCAGCAGTGGCCTAATTCTACAACTTAAGTCAATGGGAGCAAACTTTGGTTGCCATCAGTGTGAACAGACTTAAACCAGCATCAGCATTTATGAAAAATCATTCCTTTCAATATCTACTTATGGTTATTTTGATTTCACTTATGAGATGTTTCCCTCATCTGAAAAGCTTTTGTATGTTGCTCTTTAAAGTGATGGTTCCTGTGACAGATCAACTTTAGAATGTCAGTAATTTCTTCTTAGAAGAAATCTTAAAATGAAGTTACTGAAATATTAGGTGAATGTCTCTTTAAAGAGCTGATTCCAAAGTATAACATTAGATTAGATATAGTAGACATTTTAAAAGGAGGTTAATTAGCATTCCAAAATGATGTGCGTAACCCAAAGGCAATTGCATTGGGGATGAAGTAAGTGAGGACAGGTGCAGGAAGGACTAACTGTTAATTGTTTGATATACCTTCAAATGATCTTCTGAAGAAGTAAATTGTAAAGAGCATGCAAGAAAAATTAGAACCTAGAGATTTTTATCAAAAGCCTCAAGTTCAGTCCTGAATGGAATTGGCAAATAGACAACCGACATTGCATGAAAGATTGGCTGCTATATTACCTGGGTTGGGGCACCTGTCTAAATACTTTGGTGAGAGGGGAACAGATGGAGAGGTCACAGAGAGAGAGATCAAAGCAACCTGAAAATGTTTAGCTGAGGAGTGGGATGAATGACACACCTACTTTGAAGCTAAAGCAACAATGACTAAGAAAAAACTCCAAAGGTGGCATGTGTCTGGATCTTGTTGAGGAAGACTCTTTTAGTTGAGATTTGGAGGAGAAAAAAGCTGTGATGCTCCACAGGTATCTACCCTGTTTCCCCGAAAATAAGACATCCTCCGAAAATAAGGCCTACTTACAGTTTTGCCTCTCGTTGTAATATAAGGCATCCCCCCGATAATAAGACCTCCCCGATAATAAGGCATCCACCGATAATAAGGCATTTTTCATTTCTGAAAAATAAGACATCCCCTGAAAATAAGACCTAGCGCATCTTTGGGAGCAAAAATTAATATAAGACACTGTCTTATTTTCGGGGAAACAGGGTAGGATTTTAGAAGAGCTAAATGAAGCCCGTCCCGTAATGAATCATTAGGGGGCAGGGAGGCTTGGATGTTACTCCTGACCAGAGGCCCATACAGAAGATACTGCTAGTGTTAAGTGCAGATTTGTATGACCTTTTAACTTCTTACAGCACAACAGAGCAAACAGCTGAGAAAGAGAGACTGGGTCTATTCTTTGTACATCAGCAACAGAATTGTATGCTAAACACTGATTGCAAGTACAATTACAAAAAGAACAGGAGTACTTGTGGCACCTTAGAGACTAACAAATTTATTTGAGCATAAGCTTTCGTGGGCTACAGCCTACTTCATCAGATGCATAGAATGGAACATATAGAAGGAAGATGTATATATACATACAGAGAACATGAAAAGGTGGAAGTTGCCATACCAACTCTAAGAGGCTAATTAATTAAGATGAGCTATTATCAGCAGGAGAAAAAAAACTTTTGTAGTGATAATCAAGATGGCCCATTCCAGACAGTTGACAAGAAGGTGTGAGGATATTTAACATGGGGAAATAAATTCAATTTGTGTAATAACCCAGCCACTCTCAGTCTCTATTCAAGCCCAAGTTAATGGTATCTAGTTTGCAAATTAATTCTAGTTCAGCAGTTTCTCACTGAAGTCTGTTTTTGAAGCTTTTCAGTTGCAAAATTGCTGCCTTTAAGTCTGTTACTGAGTGACCAGAGAGGCTGAAGTGTTCTCCTACTGGTTTTTGAACGTTATGATTCCTGATGTGAGATTTGTGTCCATTTATTCTTTTGCGTAGAGATTGTCCGGTTTGGCCAATGTACATGGCAGAGGGGCGTTGCTGGCACATGATGGCATATATCACATTGGTAGATGTGCAGGTGAACGAGCCCCTGATGGCGTGAACACAATGGGATTTTCACATGTGTAATGAAAAGACTAATTAGACCCATGGAACCATTAGTATTTGAGGTGATGCATGAGAAGGAAAAGACCCAGCTAGATATTTGTATTCCATATTGTGTGGGCAAGACAGATAGTTAGAAAAAGTATATTTTAAATGTTTAGAGTCACTTTTCTGAAAAGAACTACATTGATGTCTATTTGTTATTGTATAATTTAGAATTGTGTGAGAGACAAATAGCTTGTTAGATTCATTTCATTTTACTTCATGGAGATTTCTCTATATACTTATATGTTTAGGTGAGTATATAAATATTCCATAGATACAGCAAGGATTGTCACTATTCATTCCTGTAAAATCTCATGAATAATAGACTTTGTAACTAGAGGAGCAGAAGGGCCCAAAGAACTGCTTCTGGGTATAATTAAAGGAACATTAAATAATTTAATCTGTCAGATCTCACTTGCCTTGTGTTATTTGTAAAAGTAACATGGGAGTAATTCTATATCCATTTCTTGATCTCCCCTCCTTCCCCATACAAAATGGGTATAATGACGTACACTCTCCTCATCTAGGGCAATATATTTATTGATAGTAGACACGTGAACTTAACAAGTTCAAAGAAATGATGATTTGCACTTTTAACATATTTGCTTAGGTAAGGTTTTTAAACTATTATAGAATTTTTGGAGAGATTTTATAATATACTGTAAAAAGCCAGGTTTGCAGAATAGGTACTGAACAGTTACAGAAAGAAAACACAGTATTAAAGCATTTGAAAACCTTCTACTTTAATTGAAGATTTCATTGTTCTGTAAAAGTTTACTAACCTTCTCCCAGTTATTATTTGTTTGGAGGTGATATAAGGCAAGACAGGAAAATAAACTTTTCATCTTCTGGTGACGTGCATGTGTTTATTGCAATAATTGCTCTGATTTACTGATGATGTAGATTGGCTGCAGTATCACCTTGAATCATTTGGTGCTTTTTTTTTTCTTAAATAAATTGTAGCCGCTCCCCCCCCCAAACACTCATTTTAATCCCCTGTAATTATTGAAGTTACAGTGATAGAGTTCATACAGAATAAAATAATTTATAATGTTTCTGTGGCTAGTTTTTTCTTTACTTTTAGTCTTGAAGGGATCATTTTAAAACATAAGAACAATCATACTAGGTCAGATCAATGGTCCATGTAACTCAGTATCCTATCTTGGAAAGTGATCAGGGCCAGACGCTTCAGAGAGAATGAACAGAGCAAATCAATTTTGAATGATCCATACTCTGTTGTCCAGGCCCAGCTTCTGACCATTGGCGATTTAGGGACACCGGGAGCGTGGGGTTGTGTCCCTAACCATCTTGATCCCTCTTGTCATTAATCATTAGTTTTTGTTTAGAGGGGAGGCGGAGTTAGAGTAATCTAGTTTAGAACATCTGATATGACTTTTAAACAAAAAGCAAAAGCAGTTTTATCAACCAACCGTTTTTAAGCAGTAAACAAACTTTAGTTGCTGCTTTCATATGACTAACTGTTGAGGGTAGATTGAATTGCTCATGAAGGACATTTGTATTTCCCAAGTGACTTGATCACTATTCTTGAATTATGTTCATAACCTCGTGTGTTTTTCAGTGACTGAAAATCTCACATAATAAAATATATATACATGGGTGCCTGAGTTGTGCAAACTCTGGAAGGCTGTGAAAGAAAGCAAAGAAACCAGTGGTGAAGAAGCTGAAATACAGTTAATTCAGGAGCTGCCTTTGGGATGAGACCTCTCATAGATGAATTCTTATGCTCTGCAACTCTCTATTCCAGTTTATTCTACCTCCCTAGTGCCATGCAGCCTGGTTGAACAACCCTGACTTCACATGGCCCTAAGAAGTGGAGAGGAATGAAAGACTTTATGATTAACGCACTAGACTAGGAATAAATAAGGAGACCTGGATTCTGTTTCTGGCAAATCATTTAATCTATCTGTTTCTCAGATGTCCATCTGTAAATTTTCCTCTCACACAAATGGTATTGCAGGAAGAACTAAATACATTAATGAATAAGGGAGTCTGATGGCCAGGAATATACAAAGTCCTTCTTCAAATGTGAGAAGTGATTATTGCCTCTTGCACTCCCTCATCTAAGAGTGAGTAATGCGTCTGGAATTTTAATTTAATTTAATTGTATTTATTTTTGCAATTAACAAATGAAAGTTTATTATTTACTTGTGTGTTTTTATCATTTCTGGTATCCCATAACTGTTTGTAAGTGACTGCATCTTATTTTCTAATTAGCACAATTTTACAGTTATGGGAATAAAATCATAGGGTTCACAAGTACTTGCAACTGCCAAACTGATGATAATGCAGCAAGTGCCTAGCGAATGTGGTGTGAGAGATATTGCAACCCCATCCAGTACCTTTGTGGGACATTGTATTCAATATATGAATGTTCACATATGATTGTGTTCTACTGCATGGGAGAGAGTTATCACATTTCCTACAGGAACTAAAAAAGAAGGGGGGAGGGGTGATTAAGTCTAGTCACTAAGACTAAACAACTCTAGAGAGATGCCACCCCTGGGGTGGCTTCAGATACTATTCAAGCTGGGTTTTCTAGAGACCAACAGACAAAGAAAGGGCTTCTGATTTAAATGGCTGGGTTTACACAGGCTTCTGGTTTCTTTATGATCCAACAAACTGACAGGGCATTCTGTCCAAGGGAGGCCCCAATCTTTGCGAAAGTGTAGGAAAGACTTTTGCCTATTAAGGTCCATAAGACTGATGAGTGACTCCTGGAACATTTATTATTTGCTTAAATCTTGTTGTTGTTGTTTTTATTATGTTTTATCTATGCTTTTATCTTTAATAGTAAATGTGCTTGCTTAAAAGGAACTGTGTGGTAACTCGTAATTACTGGGAATACACTGGAACATAGCCCTCGGAGAGAAAGCAATGCACAGGGACTGGCCATTAGGCAGATTGGATTGCTGGGGATATCCCAGTGTAAGGCAGGGAGGTGCACAGCCTTTTAAAAAAAAAAAAAAAAAAAAACAATCAAGAAGGGACTGGTATAAGGGTTCCTGCCCAGAGATGGGTGACAGCTGGAGGCCTGAGACCTGACTGGGCACTCCTGGAGTGGAACCTGGGGGTGAGGAATACCCTGAAACTGTGACAGAAAGAATAAAAGCAATGACAATATTGTGACACAAGATCATAGCCCATAGGCACTCAGAGAAGTGAAGCCCATGACAGACCATTTCAGCAGGTTTCCAACTTGGTATATAAAACTATATAAAATACATCTGTTTCAAGTGGGCACAGAAATCCAGACTCATCTTATTCTTTTCCATAAGGTTCCCTTGAGTGCACATTTTTTGGTATTGGTACATGGGTCCAAGTTATTTTCAGCCTGTTGGGTAATGTTTCCATGTGTTGATGTAATTGTTCTCTTGTAGGCTAGGTGCTGAGCATTCTGGCCCAGATTCAGCAAAGTGCTTCATCTGCTTAACTTTATATGAGTAGTCCCACTGAAGTCTCTGGGACTACTCACATTTAAAGTGAAGTACGCGCAAAACTGCTTTGCTGGATCAGGGCCACAGTGCTCAGCACCTTGCAGGATTGAGCCCTAGGTGTACGCCCAATCCATTCGTTAACAGTTTATGTAATCTGTCCTGGCCAATTTCCATGTATTGATATATTAGAAGGCTTGGGAGATGTAGTCAAAGGTAGGAGTCCATAGTATATTGATCAATTTGATAAAAAGAATATTATTAGCTACTAAATCTGGATTCCACTAGCCTATGCCACATCCTATCTGTGGAACTTTGATTTTTTTGTTGAACGTTGCCCTCTGTTAATTCAGTGGAATTGTAAGACTGTTGTTCCTATGGCATGTTAGAGCCACGGGATATTATTTGAGCTGGTGGTTCTGTAAAATCGCATCACTTCATTGTGAGATGATTTACAGCAAGCTGTGATTCAAAGGAGTGGACAAGAGAGTAAAAAGATGCTGCTGCAGTTCCGTTTTCCACTTCTTTGAAAAAATAACAAACAGGAGAATTAGAGACACCATGGGAGAGAGAAGAAGACGTTAAACATGTGGGATCATAAAAGTTAGTGATGGGGAGGAAAATGGAAACTACGATAAATGCATATTTGATGCTGGCAAACCGGCAGTCCGGTTAGGATCAGCAGGCCAAGTAACCTGTGTATGAACCTTAGAGGTTTGTCAAGTGGCATTGCAATTGGAATCAGGACAATTCACTTGGGGGGCGGGTATGAAAGAGATGTTAAAAGGGGTTAATAGAGTAGGCCCATTCATTTGTGTTGATAAGAAATCAAGGAAGATGCTGTGTGTATATTTGTCTGTCTGTATCCTGTAACTCTAATTACCTTAAATATGCAACCAGGGCTTTGGAGCTGTGCTCCAGCTACGCTCCAACTCATGGCAAAAACTTGCAGCTCCACTGTCCCGGAGCTGCTCCGCACTCCAGCTCCAGGCTCCGCTTCAAAGCCCGTTAAATGCAACTATACTCAATTGTCATTAGATCAAAAATCTGTATTTAGCATTTGGTTGTGTATTCACAAAATGTGTATATACTGCATGAATCAAATGAATATTGTCTTTAGCTTATCTATCCCTGTTATAATGAATGACCGATAATTGCTTTATGTAAATCAATATAGCTGGATTACTTGTGTATGCATAGGAAATAGAATTTCAAGGAGTTGGTCATTGTGGGCTCAACAACGAGGAATCTTTGGACACATGCTGTGCTGAAAACACTTGCCAACCTGTTTCAGCTATAAAAGAAAAACCTGGGGCATGTGCTGTCTCTGGTCTGCTGAACTTTAACAGGGAAAGTTTGAGCTATTGGACATAAATCTCCAAGTAATTACTTGGGATGCCCTGAAAGAGTCATGACAGGACTTTAATAGACTCTACCTCTAAGCTGCTCTGTGTATGTGTGTGTATATATATATATCTATATAGATATATATATATATCTGTGGTATATGTCAGTGCTTTTTACTTGGTCCATTGCTGTCAAATACAGTATATCTAATTTTGGTAGATTCACATTCTCTTTAAACTCTCTTTTGTGTATGTAATACCCAAAGCAAGCTAGGCACTTTGCAGATGAGTTTCATTCTGTCCTAAAGACCTTACTATCTTAATAGACAGAATGCAGCAGAATGTTTATGGGGAATATGAGGGGTGCAGTATATGAGGGCTTCAGTACTGAAGTTTACCAAGCTTTTTTAATTATATTAAAATTATATTTTCATTTATATTTTTAATTATATTAAAATCTAAAGTTAGCTAACTCTACCTTTCCATAGGCTTGTTTTGTTGCATTGTAACCTCTTCTGCATGTGTAATCCTTTCCTCTATCTTGAGTCTTATCTTTTCCTTTCATGTTGTGAATACTTAGCCTGCTCCCAGCTGCTTCTATCGAGTTCATTCTTGCTGTTCCTGCTGTTTGTGGAAGGTCTGGAGGGAGACACTACTGGAGCCTGAAGATGATAATTAATTTCATCACTGCTTTTCATTTTGATGCCTAATGATGGGATATGTACTGTTTCTGAGACAAACCCTTTGCTGGATTTTCTGAACTATAAATATGGGGCCAGATCCTTGGCTGTGTAAATTAGTGTGCCCTAGCTTATGCCAGATTTTACTAGGTGGGGATCTGGCCCATCACATAGACTAAAGAAACCTTTTTGGTTTTCGGGTACATACAATATGTGTAGTATATGCTTTTATACTGAATATTGCAGTATTCATCCATTTGTAGTAACTGTCAACCTTGTTTAGCTGTTTTAGTTGAAATGGTACTAATAGGGTCAAGCTAAGGTCAAATAGCCTAGGTTCAGTTAAAATTTTGTCCATTAAGAAAATTTTGGACCGCAGAGCATTAATATGTAGAGCAAAAAAATCTTTCTGTTTGTGTGTATTCTGCTTAGAAGAGTAATCGTGCTATTGTTTCACAGAAATGGTAACTAATTATGATCTCTTGTGGGAGTACAGCTTGGCTGTGGGTGACAGTTTATATGCATACTAGCTTTTCTAAAGCGGAAAAAAAAGTTTAACTTCAATTTGTACATGAGCTGTTCGCCAACTTAATTGCAATATTCAAATATCCTAATTGAATAGGGGAATTTTTTTTTGAGAGAGAGGAATTTTCAGCAGTGGGACAGGGGCTAACTCTCTAGGTGTGAAGGGAAAAAAGGTTCTCTAGCTGTGGGTGGTGTGGTATTAAAACACTAATTAGGTGCTGATTGTGCAGTTAGCAAAACTTTTCAGTTCTCATGTGTATTAAACTGTTAAATGAAATGGGTATGAAAAGCTGTACTTGCAAATTGTAAGAGTCTCCATAATAAGTGGCCAATATTTCCTTCTCTATAAAGGGATGTCATAAAGATGACTGGCATTAATTATTCTGATAGTTGGTGAGGATAGAACACAAAGTAAGGCTTGGTCTACACTACCCCCCCCAATTCGAACTAAGGTACGCAACTTCAGCTACGTGAATAACGTAGCTGAGGTCGAAGTACCTTAGTTCGAACTTACCTTGGTCCACACGCGGCAGGCAGGCTCCCCCGTCGACTCCGCGGTACTCCTCTCGCCGAGCTGGAGTACCGCAGTCGACGGCAAGCACTTCCGGGTTCGACTTATCGCGTCCAGACTAGACGCGATAAGTCGAACCCAGAACTTCGATTTCCAGCCGTCGAACTAGCTGGTAAGTGTAGCCAAGGCCTAATAGACTGAAACTGTAGCAGAAGCAATTTAGCTTAAATATTAGGAAAAATTCACTAAGTTAGGAGTGTTGTGAAATTATTGTTGGAGATATTCAAGAAAGTCAAATACTTATTTACAGGGATAGTTAGAAACAATAAAATGAAACATGATACGAGGCAGGGATTTAGATTGGGTGAACCCAAGACCTTGATCCTGCATTAGGATCTGCTAGCATGCATGGGCACTTGCATCCCTGCCAAGTTTCACTGACTTATTATTAGGAAATGCCACACCCACCAGCTCATCTCTGGCGAAATTTTCCCCTAACCCTGGCCCTTCCCTTCCACCCAACATCTTCACTTCCTTCAGCTGCCCCTACCAGCATCTCTGCCCCTCTCATGCCACTCTTCCCAACCTCTTGCTGCCCCCACCTTCCCTTCTCTTGCTCTCTTTGGACCACTCACTCCGTCTCTAAAAAAGATCACAGCCATCCACAAACTGTTCCTGCCTTGCCCTCTCCCACTCCTGGATCTCAGAGAGAAAATAGATCCTTCGGTGTCACTGGCTCTGCAGCTGTCCTCTCTTGGAGGCCTCTTCTTTTCTCATTCTCCTTGTCCTGGATCAGACTGTGGTCGGGGTGCTGGGCAGCTGCTCTCTTGTTCCTACTGCTTCCAACTCTTCCTTCTTCCCCCTCCCAGCTTTCTTCTTTTGAACAATAGTATATCCAACTTTCCTCTCCTCTCTCCCTCCATGTTTCTGTCATCTACTGTGCATCTAGTTCCTACCCCATCAGCCTTCCTTTCTGACTTGGACTCCTGTCACTCTCTTCCTCTTTCTCATCATCTCCTACACTTAACTTCAGTCTCTTCAGCTTCCATGTTGATGACACATCTGTTTTCTTAGCTGCACGTCTCCTCGCTCTGACCTCTACATTTGACCTGCAGCCCTTGTTCAACTCTTCCATTCACCAAAAAGGCTGTTAACTTGACATGGTCTTCACCAAACGCTGCACATGTGCGTTCTCTCTCGCAGAGTCCCCCATCTCTGACCATCACCTGATCTCTTTCAGCATCACCCATTAGTGCTACGGTGACCAGATGTCCCAATTTTATAGGGACAGTCCCGATTTTGGGGTCTTTTTCTTATATAGGCTCCACACACACCCGTCCCGATTTTTCACACTTGCTATCTGGTCACCCTAATTAGTGCCCTTTCTCATGCTCCTTTCAAACAGGACTACATTAATGCAAACTAGAAACCTTTTGGGTCATGCCCACAGTTTCCACACAGGGGAGTTACAAAACAGCACTTTGGTGCTCACTGCTATTCACAGCCCCATTGTCTGAACTGTGGTACAGTGCAGACTTCGCGTAAGTGTGTGTATATAGACAAGCCTTGAGATACAGCCTTTTGATTTTATTTGCTTTTTCAGCTTTGACGTGTCTTTTGGGGGAGTTTCAGGATTACAGTAAAGCTTGGGCTGGTGAGACCATTCATCATACATGTATGACTGGCAGTGAGTATAAGTCCATTTGGCCATGTTATTCTGTTCAGACCTAGAAAACTAATTCTAAGAATTTCCCAGTTGGTTTTCAATTTCTAGCATTTTAGTTATTGGTCTGTCAGAGCTAGACAGTTTGCTCCTCTTTCTTTGGATTCCAAGCCCAGGACATATGGTTTCTTCTAATGTTTATTTAACTATTACATTACAGAGTGGCAATGATATTGACCCTTGCTAGTCTTCTGTTGTTTGTAACAAACAATATTGCTTTTTTTTAATATTTTTTTTTCTGGTTTGGGCATGTTGTGGATGTGCTGGTTGTCTCTCATGCAGAATTGCTAATACCAAAAGCACTGCTTCTCAATGACCACCTAGATACAAAGTTTCTGATTGATTCATTTTGGGATGAAATGGAAGAAGGGGCAACAGCTGACAAACTTTGTAACCCAAAGCCCACATAAATCCATTATTTTATACATTATTTAGTTTTCTCTTTTGTATGTGTTTTTAAATGGTTTAAAAAGTGAAATCAGAGCAAATTATTGTGTAATTTAGCACTTCTACTTAAAATATCTATAGATATTTCATCATAAATGACTTATATCATTTACCGACAATTTAATAGTTTTTCCTCTGGGCTATTAAAGTATTTGCTATATAGTCATTCATGTTTTAGTTAAGTGAAGAAAAAATATTTTAATTATTATTAAGTACACTCATTTTGAACTGTTTTATTTGTTTTCAGTATTATGTAATTCATGCACATAAAGAAAAATAGCCTTTTCTCCAGAGTAGATAACTGATTAGATTGTGTTCCCTTTAAGTTGACTACTTGATTTGTAGTAGTTTAATTTGTAATATGAATAGCTTACTATCTGCTCAGACACACTTGGATTTTTAAATGTTGCTAAAATGTTTTGCAGTTTCTCATTGCTATTTTTGCAAAATGATTCCTGCAAAACATAAATATATCCAAATTGACAATGTTATTTGCCCTCTCACATTTAAAAGTGAAACGTGTCTTTTGCAGATAAGAATGCCAATGCTTCATTGATGTCTGCATATAATTGTTAGATTTTCATTTGGCTAGATTATTAGCAATGCCTTTCCAATACAAACAGCCACTATGAGGAAAGTGCTCCCAGCTTAACCTGCTGGTTCTACACTGGGGCTGGGGTACATGTGAAACTTAAGAACAGGTTAGTTTTTTTTTTTTTTTTTTCCCCACGATTAGCACCAGAAATGTTTCATGGCTTAGAATTGCCCACACTTGTATATCTGCCCAAAATTGATCTTGTACTCTCTGTGCTATTGCTATTGGAAAAACATTTAAGAAATGTAAGACTTAAAATATAAGCACCATTTTTTTAATTATTATTTATATTACAGTAGAGACTAAAGGCTCCATCTGAAACTGGAGTAATGCTTTCAACAGCATACATTTTATTTCATATGCACAAAAATATTCCTCCTCTTTGCTTCTCATTTCCTTGTATTTCCTAGTCTCTGTATCCACCAGGATTTCTGTCCCTAATCTAACCCCTGAATCCTGTATCCTCTACCTTTCCACGCTTTCTCATTTTTGTTCTTAGCAAAATGATCGTGTACAACCCCTAGTGCGCTGTGTGTGTGTGTGTGTGTGTGTAACAGACTAACTCACTTTTCTTCTTCATTCTCCATCCTCCATGTCCCCAAATCCATGGGTGATGAGTCAACTCACCCTTTCTCTTCTTTAAACTTTGCCCCCTCTCTCTGGAGTGCTACATAAACATGATGATTCAACTCAATGTATTGTGGATAATTCAACTTCCTCTCCCTACTTCCTTGATCAGATGGGAATGGGAGGGACAATTGCTTTCTGAACTAGGGAAATGTTTTAGCCTCTCACACCTATTTTAAATTGAGTGAAATGTTTGCTGGGTTACATTTTGGTTTTTGGTGGGTGGGAGATGTTTCCGTGATACAAAGGAAATAAGATTTTATTAAGGGAAAGTAAGGATAAAATGAGAAAGGAGGAGGAAAGAGAGATGGGTGAGGAGAAAGAGATGCCAGCCAGCCATGATTGTAGTAGGGCATGGCACAAAAGGATATTGGGGAGAGGGGAATAAAATCCATTTTGTGGGATTTCATCAAAAATAAGGTGGAGAACCAGATGTATAGGTCTTTGCTACTCAGGATTTCCTTCTTATTCTACTATCTCTATTTGGGTTACATAAATCCTTTCATCATAGTTGGGATACTGAAATGGGGTTTTCTCTATAAATTTTTCAGTATGATTAACCCTAAAAAAAGCAATTTTCCAAGAGATGTTTTACTTAGTGACTTAATGTTCCTCTTCTACTTTCTCTTTTCAGGATTGTACAGTATATGAAACGGAGAATAAAATTCTTCATGTGGTGAGTAGTCCTTGGATTTCTATAAACATACATCTCTACTGTGTAATACCTATGACTTTATCTTTTCTTCTCCTAGCAGTAGTGTCTGTGGTGAGGGTGAACTAATTTGGACACGTTGCATCACTTTTAATAACCAGCAACATGGGGAATCATTAGCAAATAGAGATATGCCTGAAGCAGGACGCTGGATCTGAAAACCCCTCATTTTAGAGACGCTTGCACCTCAATTCAAACTCTGATTTGATCCCATCTCTGCTGATAGGCAACAGATATTAAAATGTGGTTATGGTCACAGAAATGGCTATGTAAAAATGACATTTGACTCAACAAATCTGCTCTCTAGGCATGCACAATAACATCTGTTTACTTCAGTGAAAAAGTTTAAAGTTTATACTACTTTTTACTCCTGTTACCACTGCAGACCTAATAAAACTATGGGAGAATGAACCTACTCCTCCTGGCTCATGTGTCATTAGCAGAAATGCTTACTAAGTTCCACTTGCCTAATCTTTATTGCTGTTGATAATACATCTGACTTTCAAAATGCAGTTTGTGTTTGAAGGGCTGCTCAATGGAGGGGCGAGGAGACAAAAATGTGAGCAAAGTTTTTCTGGAAATTATTGAGACAATGAAAGTGGAACCCTAATATAAGCTATTTAATTGCTTGTCAGACTGACTGTATTTTGGTAGGTTTTGAGTTAATACTGACCATGTTTCTAAAGTCAGCCACAAATAGTGCTGTTCCTAAGAGCAAGTAATGAATTGGTTTAATTTACAATGTACTTTTTATTTCACTGGTCAGATAGACTTTGATACCTATTCTTTATGCTACTTAAGTAAATTATCTTCATTTCTACGTTGTTGGATATGAAGCTTTACAAAAGATTTTCTATAAATATATTTTTTAATGCTCCCAAATCAAATGCCTAGCAAGCGCAATTTTTTAGGCTGCTGACACTTTTGATTTTACAATAACTGCAGAACAAAAAAGTCTCCTTGAATTCTTCAGTTGCACTGACATTTTTCCCCTATGGGACAAAAAGTATTAGCATTTGTAGTAAGCCTGACTTTGTCATCTTTGACTGACTGAACTCTACAAGCATTTAAATAATGAAGTTTTTAATGGTGCAGCCTTGGCAAAAAGTTGAAAAAAAAACATGCTGCATGTTGGAACTATTCTTCTTCGAATGCTTGCACATGTCCATTCCAATGTAGGTGTGTGCGTGCCCTGAGCACAGTTGCTGGATTATTTTTCCTTAGTGGTATCCATCAGATACCTCTGGTGCCGCACACTCATTGCACCAGTATGAAGGGCCCTGCCGACCCTGTGCCCCTTCAGTTCCTTCTTACCGCTTGTGACAGTTGCTGGAACGTCCCTCATTGCTCAGGCAATTTCTCCCACTGGTTTTTCTTCTCTTTCTCATGAGTGAGTAGTAGTTTTAGTAGTTAGTGAGTTTTGGACGCCTCTACCCTTGGTTGGAGAGGCTTGTCCACTCCCCGGTGCCAGGGTATGTCTCGGTCACCAGGCTTCAAGCTCTGCACTTCCTGTGGCAAGTCAATGCCCTTGAGCAACCCGCACTCAAACTGTCTCAGGTGCCTAGGGGAAGCTCATTGGAAAGACTGTTGCCAGATCTGCAGGGACTTCAGACCCCGCACCAGGAAAGACCGGGAGGCGAGGTTGAAGGTCTTCCTCCGGGAGGCAGCCCTAAGACCAGCATTGGAGCCAGGTTCGGACTCAGCACCAAACACTTCAGCTTTGGTGTGGAATGCTCCTCCCACCAGTCGAGAGTCCTGGCACTGATCCTCCTACCTGGTGCCCTAAGAAGAAGCACTGTAAGCATCAGGAGAAGAGTCATTCCGCAGTGTCAAAAGGAGATCCGTGTCGGGCTGCTCTCCCTCTCCTGCACTACAGCAGCCACCTCTGCCAGCCTCGGTATCCCCATAGGCTCCGCTAACTCCGGCATGGGAATTGCCATCCTCCAGCAGACAGCGTACCAGTCAGTTTGCGGTACTGTCAACTCCGGAGGCATTTGTGGCTGCTTGAGACCTACTCACTCTCCCAGTCCCGGGGTCCCCGGAGATTCAGGACTCGGCACCGCCAGTACCTATGAGTGGCAGAGAGATGTTCCCCAGCTTACGGCCACCCTTATGGTAGCCTTAGCTTGGACCTCTCCATGGCACCATTCGCTGGCACCGAGAGAGTTGGCACCACCTTGTCTCCCAGCTGCAGCTCGTCTTCATCATTGGAGTCCGAAGAGGGACCCTACTCTCCCCACCTCAGGATAGCCAGCACTACTTCCTGCTCTGTTCCTACCCTGCTGTTGCCTCTGAACACTTGGTCTCCGGGACCATGGGGACCAGCACCCATGCAATGGCCTTTTTGGAACCTGGGGGGTTTTTCCCTGGGCCAGGGTGCTGTTTCAAGGTGTTTGTATTCTGTGGCCTCGGAAAGTAGGGCACCTCTGGTACTATGCCGCGAGACCCCCAACCTGGATTCTGGTGCTGAACCTCAAGAGGCAGTCCCACAGGTCTCGTTCGAAACAGAGGAAGAGGTGGAGGACCCTCAACCAGCCTTAGCCTCTTCCTCCTCATCCCCAGATGAGGCAGTGATGGATACTGATGTGTCCTCACCTCAAGATGACCACAAGACCTACCAGGACTAATTGAAGTGGGTGGTCTTGAACTTGGATATCCAAGCCAAAATGCTCAAAGAGATGACACAAGATTTGCTGGACATTTTGTCAGCAGCAGGTCCCTCAAGTGGGGCTCTACCCCTTAATGAGATGATCATGGACCCAGTTAGAGCACTCTGGCCAACCCCTGCTTCCCTTCCTCCTATGGCTAAAAGGGTAGAGCGCAAATACTGCACACTAGCCAAAGGGTATGAATTTCAGTTTTCACTCTCTCGTCCAGGGTCCCTAATGGTGGTGGTCATCAATGAGAGGGACTGTCAAGGTCAAGTGGGCCCCGTACCCAAGGCAAAGTTCCTCCAAAAGCTGGACTTGTTGGATAGGTTTGGAAAAGGGGTAACTAGATCCAGAACTGAAAGAATTGAGATGGCGTACTTGAGCGTTTTGTAAAAACGAGCGCTTCAAGCTGTCCAAGGGCCTGGGGCAGATTATGTCAGCCCTGAGGAGGAGGTTGGTGGATGGGGTCTATGTCTAAAACCTTTGTAATAGGTCGAAAAGCCTATTAGACAGATGGGCTACATCGCCGAATAGCAAACTAGCAAGCTTTGCTAGGTCTCTATGATTTTAAGATGTAAAATTTTAAGAACATGCACCCCCAAGATGCCAGACAGGAGTTCTCTTCATTAGTTGAAGAGGGAAGACATTAACCTGGGTCTCCCTGCAGGTAGCCTTGGATGCTGCCAGTTCTGTGACCAGATAGATGGCCATGGCTGTTAACATGCGCAGAAGCTCATGGTTACAGTCTTCGGGATTTCCTTAGCAGGTGTAGCAAACCCTCCAGGATCTCCCATTTGAAGGGCCCTCCCTCTTTTCAGAGCAAATGGACGCCAAACTCCATGCACTTAAGGCGATCCTAAAATCTCTGGGTTTTATACATAGGCAGTGTCCAGGAAACACTACAGGCCTCAACAGATAGGACGGTATTTCACGCAGCCTGCCAGGCAAGACCAGCGGAAGAGGAAGAACAAAGGTTTCAGGCATAGACCCCATCCACCAACCTCCTCCTCAGGGCTGACACAATCTCCCCCAGGCCCTCGGGCAGCTTGAAGCACTTGTTTTTACAAAACGCTCAAGTATGACATCTCAATCCCTTCAGTTCTGGACCTAGTTATCCTAGTTACCCCTTTTCCAACCAACTCTGCCATTTCCTCAATGCCTGAACCCACATTACCTTGGACCCTTCAATTTTTATCCCCCCCCCCCCCCGCCCCAGCTCTCCACCCCCTGTACTCCTTCAGGGACCCTTCTCACAAGCAACTATTGGAACAAAAAGTCCAATCCCTCCTTCGGGTGGAAGCCATGGCAGAGGTTCCACATCATCTAAGAGGAAAGGGATTTTATTCCCGCTACTTCCTAATTCCAAAAGCTGGGGTGGGGCGTCTCAGACCGATCCTAGACCAGCCTCATTTCAACCACTATCACAAGAGCTTGAAGTATGTCTCCTTGGCTTCTATAATACCTTTGCTCAGTCCATGGGATTGGTATGCCGCCCTTGATCTAGGGGATGCATACTTCCACATATCAATTTTTCTAAGCCATAGAAGGTTCCTAAGATTTGTTGTGAACCAGTCTCAGTTCTCTCGTTTGGCCTGTCTGCCGTCCCATGGATCTTCACCAAATGTCTGGCAGTAGTAGTGGCTTTCCTCAGGAGAAAAGGAGTTCATACATTCCCATATCTTGACAACTGGCTAATCAGTTGGAATCCAACATCCATCTCATCCGATTGACCTTTTGGGCCTTAGGCCTACTAACAGACTATCAGAAATCCACCCTTATTCCTGTACAAAGGATAGAGTTCATAGGGGTGGTTCTTGACTCTGTACGGGTAAGACCTTACTTCTAGAGGGTTGTTTTCACTCAGTCTCGAACATGATAAGTTCCCTTTAGACACATCTGGCCACCACAGTCTGGATATGCTTGAGCGTTCTGGGCCACATGGCATCATGCACATATGAGGTGCAACACACAAGGCTTTGTGTCAGTCCTCTCCAGGAGTGGCTGGCCACAGTATATTCACCCTTGCAACACCACCAGGTCCTTGATTCGCTGACTGGTGAACCAAAGCACAGTTTGTGCAGGAGTACCTTTTTCAAGGCCCCAACTGTTGGTGTTCTTGGTCTCTGATGCCGAGGCATTGGGTTGGGGAGCCCACTTAAGGCTGTGGTCAATATTAGGGAACTCAGGGTGGTCCACCCCACATTACAGGCAAGACGGTTTCAGTTCTCATGGACAATACAACCGCCATTTATTACATCAACAGGCAGGGCAGAGTGTGTTCTTCCCCCTTATGTCAGGAGGCAGCTTGGCTGTGGGAGTTCTGCATCACACACTCGATTTATCTAGAAACATCTTACCTTCCAGGAGCACAGAACCAACTCATGGATCGCCTCAGCAGGTCCTTCTCCACTCACCACAAGTGGTCGCTTCGACCGGACATTGCAAGGGACACCTTCCAAAGGTGAGGGACTCCCCTTATTGACCTCATTGCTACCCATGGCAACAGAAAATGCCATCAGTTTTGCTTCCTGCAGGGCCGCAGCCTGGGCTCTCCTATGGACACCTTCCTGTTAGCATGGTCAACTCACCTGTATTATGACTTTCTCCCACAGTCAATTGATACACAAAGTTCTGCTGAAGATCAAGGAGGACTGAGCATGGGTCATCCTCATAGCCTTGGCATGGCCCAGACAGCACTGGTTCACCATCCTGTCAAGGCTTTCAGTGGAGATCCCAATCCGGCTTCTGCTATATTGGGACTTGATCTCCCAAGACCATACTTGGCTGCTCCATGTGAACCTCAGCTCTCTTCATCTGATGGCCTGAAACCTCCATGGCTGAATCTTGAAGAGCAAGCTTGCTCACAGCAGGTCCGTAGAATTTTAATAGGCAGTAGAAAACCCTCCACCAGGGTGTCTTATCTAGCAAACTGGAAACAATTCTCCACCTGGTCTTTCCAGTGCGGTGTTCCTCTTGCACAGTCCTCATTGCAACTTATTTTGGAGTACCTTCTGCTCTTGAAACAGCAAGGTCTGGCCTTCTCCTCAATCAAAGTCCATCTGGCAGCCATTTCAGCTTTGCATCCTAAGATTGCAAAAGATCGGTCTTTTCGCACAATATGATAATCAGTTTTCTCAAAGGCCTGGAGTGAGTGTACCTTCGGGTAAAGGAGCCGATCCCTCCTTGGTGCCTAAACCTCATCCTGTCAAAGTTTACAGGCACACCCTTCAAGCCTCTAGCAATATGCTCGCTGTTGTACCTCTTCTGGAAAGTGGCCTTCTTAGTGGCCATCACTTCGACTAGGAGGGTTTCGGAGAGCTGGCCCTTCACATCAGGAACCACAAATACAATCTTCTTCAAAGATAAAGTGCGGCTGCACTTGCATCCAAAGTTCCTCCCGAAAGTAATCTCACAATTCCACTGCAGCCAACCAATTTTTCTACCAGTATCCTGCCCTAAGCTGCATGTGAATTGGGAGGAACAGCACCTAAACTCCTTGGATGTTAGATGGGCCTTGGCATTTTATATTCAAAGTCCCAAAACCATTCCACATATCACCTCAGCTATTTATAATGATAGCAGAGAGAATAAAGGGACTCTCCATCTCTGCCCAGAGGATTCCATCTTGGATTACATTATGTATCCAGGCATGTTACAAACTCACGAGAGTTCCTCCTCTGGCTAACCTGACTGCTCATTCCACTAGATCTTGGGCATCTTCGGCTGCTTTCTTAGCGCAAGTTCCTATTCAAGATACCTTCAGGGCAGCAACCTGGTCCTGGGTGCACAGATTCTCAGCGCACTATGGCATTACCCAACAGGCCAGAGACAATGCCAACTTTGGCCGTGCAGTCTTCCAGTCAACTTGTACTTGAACTCCGAGCCCACCTCCTGTACAACTGTTTGTGAGTTGCCTACATTGGAATGGACATGTGCAAGCACTTGACGATGAAAAAACTGTTAGTAACCTTTCTGTAACTGTTGTTCTTTGAGCTGTGTTGCACATGTCCATTCCAAGACCTGCCCTCTGTCCCCTCTTATTGGAGTCAGTTGATAAGAAGAAACTGAAGGGGCGCGGGCCGGTAGGTCCCTTTATACCAGCACTATGTGTGCGTGGCACCAGAGTGCACTGGAGCTGACCCAACAGATACCACAAGGGAAAAAATTCTGGCAGCTATGCTTGGGGCATGCACACCTACATTGGAATGGACATGTGCCACACATCTTGCAGAACAACAGTTAGAGAAAAGTTAGTAACTGTTTTTTCTTACACACACAGAGAGATAATACTCTGTATTTGTGTGTATGTGTATAGATGTACGTGTATAAATAAAAATAAGAAAATATATTGAGCTTACCAATGGTCTGAAACAGAGGGTGAAAAGTGAGGTGGCAATATTTACAGGTGCTACAGCATTATTTAGTATAGTCCAGACTAGAAGATTGTGGAAAAACTTCAGAGGAATCTAACAAAGCTAGGTGAATAGGCAAATTAGATACAATGGAATTGTTGACAAATACTTTTCAATGTGCATTTCCATGCATAATTTGAACTCATACATACATCTGGCTTTTAACCAACTGTAACCATTCAGGAAAAAGACCTAGATGTTATTGTGGACAATTTAATGAAATTCCCTACTCACTGCTCATTAGGGGTTGAAAAAGCAAACAGTGTTAGAATGTACAAAGGATGATCTAGAAATAACATGAATACTGTAATGCCGTTATTCAAATCTATGTTACGCCCTCACCTGGAACATGAAGTTCAGCTGTGGTCACCCTTTCTCAAAAGAAAGATGTAGCAGAAATATTATTTAACGTTTATATTGCAGCAGTGCTTAGAGAGATCAACTGAGTCAGAGTGATGTGTAGGATACATGTAGCTGCATGCCACAGTGAAAAGCAGGCTACATCCACACTGCACTGTTTCAGAGTAGCAGCCGTGTTAGTCTGTATCCGCAAAAAGAAGAACAGGAGTACTTGTGGCACCTTAGAGACTAACAAATTTATTAGAGCATAAGCTTTCGTGGACTACAGCCCACTTCTTCGGATGCATATACACTGCACTGTGTAGCTACATGCAGCAATGAAAGGCCCTGGCAGGGGGAAGCAAATCGGAAAGGCTCTTTGCCTTTCAAGAAATTGTAATTTAAAATAGTAGAACAAAGGCATTTTTAATTTGAATCAGAATATTACCATAGCTAATAAAGCACTCTGTGTTATTAAACCAAATACCTGATAAGAATCGAAGAAAAAAGATTACGGAAAACACACAATTGGTTATATTTTCCTCCTTCTTAGTTATTCATCCTTATTGATCTCTGATTCCTCAGAATGAGTTTTACAAGTTTACCTTTTTGCTTAGCAAGCCATACTTGCTAAATAAATCTGAATAGCAACAGGAACAATAGAAATTATTTAACTGGGAAGAATGGGGTTTGAAATCCAGTGGATCAAAAAAATCACAAGTGCTGTTTACCAGTTTTAGTTACTATTTAAAACAAATGGAGATCTGCTGTACTGTGTAGATACATTCCTAATCAATATATAAAAGCCTTAAATAACACTGATTAATTTGAGACATATTGTTATATACAGAATCTTCCAGAAAAGATTAATGTGGAAAGCTATTCTAGATCTATGTAAAGATGGTGTTCTGGAAGTTGTGTTCCTGGTTGTGGAAAGTCTGGCCAGAGAACGTTTTTGTTGAAATACCAGAAGTGCAAACACCTTGGAGAATAATTAAATGTTCCCATCCTAATTATGTAATGCTGTATGTGATGGGAGGATCTAGTTTATGAAGTGATACTGTAAATGTTAAAAACAAAGCAAGCAGGACTGATTATAGAAAGGAGACTTTGAGCTAAAATCTACTTAGCAGTTATTTTCTACAATTTTTTCCCAGTATAATTCTTTGGGATAATTATTCATTGGCCATTCAGAGAGAACAAAAGAAATTTTCCGGTGGAATTTGACTTTGCAAAGATGGAGAAATTTTTTGAAGCATATTCTGTTGGCTAGAGAACTATGAAATATTTAAGTTGTAATTAAAATTAAACAGCCTGAATATGAATTTTAAAACAAACTAGATATTTTAGAATCAAGTTTAAACACTTAAACACATTTAAAAATGAACTAATAAAAGTACGGGATTTTGCCCCTATTGTTAGTGATCTTGGCAGTACCATAGTAATGTAAAATCTCTACTGCTCACTAGAATGCAGTAACTGGTAGATTTCATTGTAGCCCAGGATATCCTGGAAAGTTCAGAAGTTATTTGTAAGACTGCAGGTCTGATCTTCAGCTTCCTGGGAGGTCATTTTGTGCCACCAGGGTGGTGCAATGACCTTTAAAATAACCATTAATGAGCAGCTGATTTAGGGAATGTTGATGGGCACCAGAAAATGTGGAACTGGAGTGTGGTTTACTCCTCTAATCACCAGACATCTACCGCAAAGGGGACTTGTCTTAGCCATCATAAGTTAGGGTAACTGTGTGGCTTCTCTAACTCGTGCTGGGATCTGTTTGCTAGCCCCCCATAAAAGAGGGATATAAAGGGGGATTAGTCACTTTTTCTGCTGCTTGCATATATACTTTGTATTATTTTAGCTATTTTCATATTGTACTTGAAGCATGCCCTTTACCTTTCAACATTGAAGTGCAGAGTTTGCCTCATCAGTCATTTCCCTCTAGACTTTCCTGGGTATTTGAAAAGTGCAGTGTATTTTCCCTTGCCCCGTCATTCTGTCAACACTTTTTCTTTACCCCCCCTTACCTCCCCCCACACAAAACCACCCCCATGTCACAAATTCAAACCTGTGTTCAGAAGGAGGTCATAAGAAAACACTAATACAATCTGTGAATCAGGGAAGATAAGATGCACAAAGAGCAGTTCATCCAGTGCCTACTCTTTCTTTTTCCTTGGACAGTACAAATGGAGCATGTCTAGAATTTGCTGCCCAAGACAGAGGATCAAAGTGTGCATCTCCTCCCCCTCTAGTGGTTGCTCCACATACAGGATAACAAGCTATTGCTGCTATCAGTTACTCTGTTAACTCAAGTGGCACAGATTTATGTGGTGGATCTAAAGGTGGATAAAACCTTCTGATGATCCATGTGGATGTCAATATGATGCCACATGTTTTTTTCAGTTTGCTTTTTTTTAAACCTTTGATTTTTGTTGTGTGTGCAACTTCTATGTTAAAGAAGCATATTAAGGTTGCAAAGTCTAGCACTCAGAAGTTAGAAAATGCCAGAATTAAGGTTGCCTGTGCAACCTTAATTTGGCCCCCTTGTGATATGCATTGTGATAGTCTTTAATTACATGATCACATACTGTTCTCTCCACAGGACCCCTGCCTCGTTCAGTGCATAGGATAGACCTGCTCTGGGGATGAATCAGGGTTGGGTAGTGAAGTAGACTGTAGGACCTCTGTTTCATTTATTGGAGAAGTTGGGAGTTGTGCAGTGATGAGATAGGGGATTGCAGGAAGAAATTAGGGTCTCATGGTTAGGACAGCTGAATACTGCCCTGAAGAACTGGATTGTATCCCTGCCTCTGCCACAGAGTTCCTGTGTGATGCTAGACGAGACACTTAAACCAAACTTCCCACAGGTGATCACTAAATGTACGTTCTTCATTTTCTGGGGGCATGACTTGAGACCCTGGTGTTTGATTTGAACATGTGCTGAGTGCTCCCAGCTGGAACTGAAGCCAATGGGAGCTGTGCTT
Source organism: Trachemys scripta elegans (assembly GCF_013100865.1). Taxonomy (NCBI): domain Eukaryota; kingdom Metazoa; phylum Chordata; order Testudines; family Emydidae; genus Trachemys; species Trachemys scripta. The sequence goes on along the minus strand of NC_048298.1, from coordinate 208,617,151 downwards.
TCAACATATAAAGTTCTGTATAATGTTACATACTCTGAAAAATCAGGCCCTATGTGTCTCAAGTTGGGCATCAACATTTATTGCATACTTATCACAGTAATCTCTCTCTGTTTCAGTTTCCCCCTCAGTAAAATAGAAATAATAAATTGTGACTATAATGTTTGTGTGGCACTATACTCTAGTGATGAGCCTGTGAGGAAATTAAAGATTCTGTCTTCAGAGCAGGGTTTGAATAGTGTGCAGTAAATAAGGCAGGGACCATACGATGAACAATAAGGAGAAAAGGAAATAGCAAATAGTTGCTTGCTGAGGGTATGTCTGGAAGATGTAATTTCCAGCTTGATGAGACATACCTCTTCCAGCGCTAAAAATAGAAGTGTAGCTGCAGTGGCATGAGTGGCTAGTTTTCTGGAGTATGCACCTAGTGTCTCTGACAGGTATGTACTCAGGGCGGCTTGTCCTGCTGCAGCTATACTGCTATTTTTAACGCGCTCACTCGAACAGAGCTAGTGCAGGTGTCAAGGCTGATTCCCCATTCTGGCATTTGAGTGCAGAAGGTAGGGGCCCGCAAGGATTCTAAAAATTAATACTGGCCACTCCAGGCTTGTATTAAACTCCCAAGGTTACAGCTTTTCTTTGACCTTGGATGGGTAGATGCTACCACCACCCAAGTGCAAAAACCCCTTTGAGAACCCAGGAAGGCACATTTGGGAATTCCTTCCTGTAGGGTACCCTCAAGCCTATAAGCCCCCTGTCAGGGGAAGAGCTGAGAAAGAAAACAAAGGAAATCAGCTGTTGCACCAGCTAATTAAACAACATGTGCACAAACCTCTTAGGGACACAAAAATCCAATCCTATTCTTAAAAAAGGTAAATTTTATTAAAAACAAACAAAAAGAAAGAAAATGCATCTGGAACTTAGGCTTTTTGCTAGGTTTAAAAAAAAAACAATTACAAGCATCAAGATAGCTTCTTGAGGTCCAGCTTAAAGTTTACAAGCAAAACAAAAGCACGTGGGGTTAGCACAGAGGAGTCCACAAGTCATAAAGAAATAAAAGAGAGAAACCTAATCGTATCCTCCTAGACATTTCCTGATCTACTTACGTACCTGGGGTTTCAAATGAGTAGTTTCTAGGTATGATCTGATGATTTTCATACCTGTCCCAAGCTCTTTCTTACAGCATAGTTCTGGCCCTGTCTCTGCTCTCTGTGAGAACAACACAGACAGACAAAGGGGAAGGTTTTTCCCAATTTTAAAAAGTTCTAGCCTTCCCATTAGTTCTTTTGGTCAGGTGCCCACTCCCTTCCTTTTACCTATGGACTTTTTAACCCTTTATAGGTCAAGCAAGTAGAGAACAGCTGTTAACAGGGATTTTATAGCTAACTGGCTGGCGGGGTGTCCATAAAAGGGAGTCCCTCCCCACCCCCTTCATTTATCACAGGAGGTGTCCTCCTCTAGCTGGAATTTATACCTCTAGCAGCATTTATCCTTTGCACTAAATGAGAGAGGGGTCCTCTGGAAAAAACAGTATGAGATCATGTAGTTAAAACCAGTATCATCATGCATATGCATTAGGCGGATGAATTAAAGTAGCACAAAAGGAGGAGCCAGGCAGACGCTGAAGCAAGCGTAGTAGCTGCATAAAACATTTCAAGCAGGGACTGAAGGACAATGATGATATTATCAGAATGTTCACTGCAGTTTATACTCTGAGCATTCCATCCCCTTGCTGACCGCCTCTTTGCTCCAACTGCGCCTGCTCCCTCCTTCCCTTTGTCTTGGGATTGGGAAGGAATTTTCCCCCAAGTCAGATTGGTCATTGGCCGAGACCCTGAGAGTTTGTTGCCTTCCTGTGCAGCATGGGGCATGGGTCACTTTCAGGTTTAAACTAGTGTAAATGGTGAATTCTCTGTAATTTGAAATATTTAAACCATGATTTGACGACTTCAGTAACTCAGCCAGAGGTTAGGGGTCTATTTCAGGAGTGGGTAAGGTTCTATGGCCTGCAATGTGCATGAGGTCAGACTAGATGATTGCGATAGTCCTTTCTGACCTTAAAGTTGATGAGTCTGTGAGTCTTCCCATTTAGCTAATACTCTCCTTATATAACCCCCCCAACAAATTTTTTTTTTTAATATGAAACCAGAAAATCATGGCATTTACGTGACGTTTGCTGCTATTGTATTGTTCTCCTTGCTTATAAGTTCTGTCCATATCCCTTTCCCTATTTAGATTGTAAACTCTTTGGGGCTGCCTCTTATTCTCTGTCTGACAATGGGGATCTGTTCTGTTGCCCCTAGGTATTACCATAATAAACATGATAAAGATCATTGTTTTAAAAACCTAACAGAAAAATTCAATAAGTTGTGAAAGATAGCTAAACAGGTAGTATGTTTTGGCCTAGAAAGAAGTATTTGTGATTAAGAATGACTAAATTACCGTATTTTCCGGCGTATAAGACGACTGGGCGTATAAGACGACCCCCAACTTTTCCAGTTAAAATATAGAGTTTGGGATATACTCGCCGTATAAGACTACCCCTCTTCCAACGCACACCAAAAAAAAATTAAAAAAACATCAGATTTGATTTCAATATGGTAATTTTAATTCAAATGCTTATGACATGCAGGTACTTAGCAGGAAAACTGTCACTTATAAACATAAGGCTGTTTGTCATCAAACATGTAAACATAAAACAGTGCAAGTGGATTAAACTTTTCCTAATTCACTCTAAAGCTGAAAGGAAGGATAAGACAATAAACCCATGGGAGCTGCCATGCTGTTTGTTTTCTAAGCTGTCAACCAAACTGGAACTGATGATGATAGGAGGAAGATAACAAACAAGAGAGAGAGAGCAAGTGCCGGGCAAGTCCCTGGCGAGTTAGCAACGCCCATCATAACTGCAAGCTACGGTATTTTTACAGGTTTTGCTGGCATGACAGTTTCCCTTTAAAAGCCTTCAAAATCCTCCTGTTCATCATCTGATATCATAAGTACATCAATGACATCTTGTGATACATTTGTAAGGCAGTCATCGTATGGATCGAATTCCGTATCAGATGGTGTGGTCTCAGCTTCGGCTTCCTCTTCATCTTGCCACAAGTAGTCGTCCTCCATACCATCTAATGAATTTGATATGCCACACTTCTTGAAAGACTTGATTACTGTTTCTGCATCAATATCATTCCAGGCTTTTATGACAAACTTGCACAAAACATCCAACTGTGGAGCACGCATGTTTCCTCCTTTTGTGAATGACTTTTCGCCGCTAACCATCCATTCATTCCACTGTTCTTGAATGCGATCTTTAAATGGCTTGTTTAAGCACACATCCAGTGGCTGTACCAACGATGTCAATCCTGCAGGAATAACTGCCGCATCTGTGTTTAGTCTTGCAAGCATTTGCTTGGTGCTGGGAGTTAAATGAGCCCTGAACATATCCCACACCAGTAGACTACATTTTTGAATAAGTCCACCTGGTCGCCTGCTCCATACATTATCAAGCCATAGCTTTACCCCTTCTTCATCCATCCAGCCTTTTTCATTCATATGTACAAAACAACCAACAGGGAACTTGAATTTCGGCATTGTTTTTCTTTTAAAAATAATCATTGGTCTCAGTTTGGCGCCATCAGCTGTGCATCCTAGTACCACTGTAAAACTGGACTTCTCATGTCCTGTTGTTTTAATTAAAATTGTTTTTTCACCTTTTTGATGGACAGTTTTATTTCCAACCATATCAAAATTCATTGGAGTTTCATCCATATTTCCAATACTACTTAACGCATAGCCATGTTTAGTGCGCTGTTGTATTACGTATCGATGGAAACTATTTACTTTGCTATCAAGATCTGCAGGTAATTTTGGGGCAATTTTCATCTTTTGCCTCAGTACCATATTATGCCTTCCCATGAATCTAGTACACCAGGATACAGTGGCCTTAAATCTGTTGCTGTGATCTGGGTTAGATTTGGCCCACTGAAGTGCAAACAAATGTATTTTATTTCGTGTCACTACATAACCGTTTTGGTGATGCTCATTCACCATGTCTGCTACATGTTTTTCGAGTTCTGGCCAATGTGGAGTGCCTCTTCTTAATGCACACTTACCCCTTGGCATACTCTTTAATGCTTTTTCATTTGCTTTCCAGTCCCGAACCATCTTTTCTGTTACTCCATATTGTCTTGCAGCAGCGCAGTTATTATGTTCCATGGCAAAGTTTACAACTTTAAGTTTGAAACTGGCTTCATATTTCTTTCTTCTTGCTGGTGGAGCCATGATGGGGTTTTGACTGTTGGACATTTGTATACTGTACTGTATGTACTGGTGCTATACTGTATGAACAGGTACAGATACTGGTGCTGTACTGTATGTGGTACCCAGTATACAACAACCAGCCAATCACGGCAAGCGATGTACCTTACCGGCGATTGGCTGGTTGTTGTATACAAAGCCTGCTTGGATTGGTCAGCTCTCCCTGCCTGCCCAGCCCTCCCTGTCTCCAAGACTATCAGAGCGGTAGCGCAAACACGCCTCTTTCACCCGTCTGGCCCGCCCTTGTATCCTATTACCGTACCTCCTTCTCTGCCTCTCAGATCTCGCTCCTGAGGACTGCAGTGAAGCGGCGCAGGCGCGCATGTGCGAGATCTGAGAGGCAGAGAAGGAGGTAATAGGATACAAGGGCGGGCCAGACGGGTGAAAGAGGCGTGTTTTTTCTGGGCACAGCGCCGCTCTATCTCTTTTTTCCATACCCCGGGCGTCCCGGACGCCTGCAGCTTGCTCCGCCCTTCACTTACACCTTCCCGGTGAGGCACCCCCTCACCTCGTCATCGGGCGGGGATGCGGCCGCGTCCGTTTTTGAGCTCCCCCCACCATATGCGGCGACCGCAGATTCTCCAGTCCAGCTCGGAAGTTTCAGCACCCGCCCTATAAGACGACACCCGGCGTATAAGACGACCCCCGACTTTTGAGAAGATTTTCCTGGGTTAAAAAGTAGTCTTATACGCCAGAAAATACAGTATATATAATTAGCTGGGCCTGTAAAGGTTGGGTAGGGTACGCCATTAAAAGTTTATATACATATGTATATTTTCAGTATACATTTACAAGAGGCATCAGAGATTTTCTAAGAACAGCAAAAAAATTTTGACCAGTGAGGCAGGGGCAGAATCTTTTAAGGTTATTTTCATTCTGAAGGTCTTTAGGAGATGTTTGGCCAAGAGTATTATCCATTCTCATTTTGCTCTCTAGTATTAAAGCAATGATTTCTCATGTATGCAATTCAGTGTAAAAACAAACAAACTGACAAACCAAAACACTTATTGTCATCAGTCTGATGAGTGCTGTACAAACATACATGAAAACAAAAGAACAAGTAAATACAACATATACTTTCCAATTTATCATTCAGTAATTCATACCCTCCAGCAACAAAATAGATTGGAGAAGGTTCAGTGGTGAAACAAAACATTGTTTTTATGAAGTTTGTTTATTGGACCAAGCTATTCTTTTAATTACTAAGTAGACAACCTTATAATTAGATCTCATTATCTAAAGTATCTATTTCTTGAGGGATCCCCTTTAAGGATTCAGTGGTTATAACACCATCTTATTGAACCTCTCAAGTCTATAAATGCTTGGTGCCTTTTATTTTTTTTCTGAATGTCACATTAAGTAGAGCTAATCAGAAGATGAGGCAAATGATTCACAGAAATTTTTCATTTCCATTTTAGTGTGGCTTTTTGTTTTCTGCCAGTATTTCTAACAGGCTCTAATCAGTGCCATTAATAGTTTCATTGAACAAAAAGCAGTCTTTTGGGTGGAGTTGTTGATCTTAAAAACTAAAACTCTTCATGAGCCACTGAGCCACCAGGATGTCCAAGGAAAGTAGTCTGTAGGTATATGAAGGCTCAAATGAACAGCAGTATTTCAGTTCACATTTGGAAGTTTATATTTGCAGCCATAAGCGCTAGAAACTTAAACTGCATAAGTCTAGATAAGTCATCTTGAATATACTTCAATTTAATCTCTCAATTTTTGGTTTCATTATATTAATCTAATATTAATATAACCCTCAGTCCAGTGTTTCAGTTCTTTTGCCTATGAAATAGCTTATATAGGTTTTGATACAGCATGTTTTTATTAATTTTAATGTTCATATGTTCCCAGACTTGGTGATTTTTTTTTTTACATGCATAATTGTTTTTCCTTCAATTCTTCATCTGTTCTTATGAAGTCCCTAATTTTTCAGGAAATTTAAAAAGGTTAACATTCCAACTGTACAACATACGTATCAAATGTTTACTTTCCTTACATCATGCTGTGCTTGCTTTCAATAAAAGAGGGATGAATATTACTCCCGGCCACTCATAGTGAGAGCAAAATTATCCCACAACAAGGAATGAACAAAACCAAAATAGGTGTGTTCTGCTGCTAAAGTTGCCTTCATACCATTTAATAATTGGTAACAAATGGATTAATCATATCCTTTTTCTTTCTGAGAAGCATAGTAGCCTTAGACTGAGCAGGTAACCATCCCATCAGACTCAATGTATACCTGATGCATATAATTTTCTCCTTCAATGCTTGCCAAGTTTAATGATTCAGTTAGTCAAGGGTGGTTGGTTGTTCCTTTGCTGCATCTCTTGGCATTGTTAGTGAGGAAAATAGTGCTTATCAGAAATACAAGGCAACTGAAAATTGTAGGATGAATAGACCAGATATGTACTCAGAGGTAACATATTACCAAAAATGTCTTGGACCTGCTATTTTGCAAAATATAGAATGGTGAAATGGTCTCGTTTTCAAAGCGTTGACTGCGTAACTTGGGCAAAAATGAAAAGGTGACTATTCAAGGTGGAGGGAGTGTGTGAGGACATGTTAGACGAGAAAACCAGAGAGGCTTATTGTGTATGTGGGGGGTGAGGGAAAATAGCTCTTTAGGAGGGGAGAAAGGGACTTAATGGATGAGAAGTGGGTGGCTGTTCTAGAGGCGTGAGACAGCATAAAAGAGTGTGCAAAGCAGAGTGTGAAAATGAGATGAAGAGAGCAATAAGGACTGGGAGGAATTTATAGAACTAGGAGGGTGAGGAGGAGGTTTGAATTTGAGGAGGTAAAAGATGTTTCTGGATGATCATTTTCCCTCACATTAAGCTGTGACTTCGTCTTAGAAACAGATATATTAAAACCCCTTTTATTGTGAACTAAAATACAGTAGACCCTGTCCTCTGATTTGAGATAAGAGTCTGGATGAAAACTTCCATACACTGAACAGGAGATGCTACATAGAATAATGCTAAGTGAATTGTATAGCAAAAGGCTTATTCTGTATTATTATTAGTTAGCATGTTATTTTATAGTGTCTCAGGGTGACAGTGGCCCTTTAAGAGGGAGCCAGGCCAGTGCACTCATCAACACACTCCAATTTGGCTAGAAGAGACCCAGGAGTCTAGGCTTCCTGGGAGCAGGAGATTGAGTAGGAGATAAGAGCAGCTAGGCACTTTATGGTTCTTGGTAGAAGGCTGAAGGCAGGAGAGTAGCGAGAGGGGTTTGCTGGCTGGTGTGTCCAAGCCAGAGAGCCTGAGCCCATGACCAGAGAGGGCTGAAGGCGGGGAGCAAGCCGGGGAGCTTACCACTGACATCTCTGGGGCCAGAAAGCTGGACCTAGAGGAACAGTGTGGGGGTAGGGAGATTGGGATGCTCCCATCAGAAAGGCTGTGGGGGTTCCCACTGGGAAGAGCAAGATTGCAGTCCAACTGGGGTGACTATCAGAGCCAGAAGGACAGAAGAGGACTGACAGAGAGTCCAGAGCAGGGCTGAAGGTGCTTGTATCTGGAACATTGAGGGATGAAATGTTGGATGATCTTGATAACTATTTGCATTGGGATTAATAAATGGATTTTACGTTGAGGCTTTTGTTATGGATCATCTTGCATCATATTTTAATAATAAACCAGCCCCAAGTTGGGGTGGAATTGAGAGAGGAGAGTTTGCATAATGGTATTCGGTTTTCTGAGAGAGGAAACTGAGGCAGGGTGCTGAAGAGCCACCCCCGGCCATGAGGGGTGGCTCAGAAGGTGGCTGATCCTGTTACATACAGACATCTAGGATTAAAAAAAAAAAGTGCTTGAGTCCCATTTTAAAAAAATGCCTGAGTCACTATGGCTACATCTGCACTACACACCACTGGTCGTGGCATGTAGTGTTCATGCTGTAATGAAAAGCAGGCTCTGACTACATTGCAGTGGTGTAGCTACACATGTCAGGGAAAGGCTCTGGCAGAGGGGAAGCAGCAGGGACAGCTTCAGCAGTTCCCTGCTACCAGAGCCTTTCACTGGGGCAGAGAAAGGGGTCCAGCAGCAGGGAGTTGTCAGAGCCTTTCACCTGTATCAGGGGACTGGATTTGGCAGTGGGGAGCATCTCCCAGCTGCCTTCCCCCTGCCGGAGCCTTTCCCTGCTGGGAGAGCCTTTCCTGTGAAGGGGGAGGACTCCAGCAGTGGGGAGGCAGTGGGATGGTAGACTGCTTTAAAAAATAAAATCAGTGTAGACAGGGAGGCACTGCTTGGGTGAGTAGAGAGTGTGATGGGTATGTACTCACATACATACCCCCATCCTTCAGGCATGTTTTTTCCTGCGTAAGCTGTGCCTCACCAGCTACACTTTATACCTATGCGAGGGGGCTATGTGGCGTGTATACTACACCCTGCTGAAATAAGCGTGCAGTGTAGACATACCCTAAGGGTGCGATTGCAGGGTGGGTAGGCACACCCATGCTAGCTTTCATTTAACTAGCACAGCTAAAAATAGCAGTGAAGAGGCAGCAGCATGGGCTTCAGCATAGGCTAGCAATGGGAGTTCTTACCCAGGGGGACAAAGCAGGCTGCTATAGCCCATGCTGAAGCTGTTGCTGCCATGTTTTCACAATTTGTTTTTTAGATGTGCTAGCTAGACCTAACGCAAGGGCATGGGTACGCCTGCCTGTGTTGCAGTCACAATTTAGATTGCACTATAGATATTTCTTAGGCTACTGAATCCCATTGAAAGTCAATGGGACTTAGGTTCCTAAGTCACTAAGACACTTTTGAAAATTTTACCACTAGTTACTACAATGTTAGGAACTCAAATACTATAGGAGGTGCTCTATGGGATGTGCTCATATACTCTGAATGTCAGCATAAAAGATAGTTCTGCAGAAAAATCTTTAAAAAAATCCTTTTAAAAATGTCCTAAGAATTATTTTTTATTTTCACATACTCGTTTAAAAATAAAAACGGTGCTCTTCCTATCTGAAACACATTTCACAGCTTGCTTAAGTTGTGAGTTATGACAAAAGGCTTCAAAGGCTTGATGAATTGCTTTTTCCACTCTGAGGTACCTCATTTTGTTTTGAATGACTGGAATGTTTAGCCAGAGATGCAATGCAAGGTCAGTTCTTAAACCTTGCTCAATCCCAAGACTTTCAACGGAAATCCATCAGAGAGAACTGCAAACAACCCAAACCTCTTGGGGGTAAAAAAGGAACATTACAACAAGACATGAGTTCTCCCTATCTGTGAGTAAAAACAAATGACAGTTTCAGTATAACACTGAGGAGGAAGACATTCTCTGAATCCTTTCATTGAGGAGACATCTTGAGGAACGAGGTGTTCTCATAAAAAAAAAAATGGATCCTGGTTCCTGTGAAGCCAGCCAGCTTGATTAGATAGGAAAGGTCACAGTTAATAAATGGAGACCCAGGTTCATGATTTATGGTTTGGTTTCATATTGTAACCATTTGTTGCCTTTACTCATTTCTATTTAAATCTGTATTCTTTCTTAATAAAACAAAAGTAGGCTTATTTATAAGTACTCACAAGTTCTGTGTGGTTTACAGGAGCAGTGGTTTAAGGTAAACCAAGTAAACTGGGGCACAATGTTCCTTTGGAGGCAGGGGATCTGGGATTTCTGTAAGTAGCCAGTGGCAGGGGGAGAGATATAACAGGAACATTGCAAAGGGACTCTGGGACTGGAGAGCACCTATTGTTAACCTGCAAGGAGGTAGCAGGGCTGGCATAGCCCAAAGCAGGAGTGCTTGGGTGGCTGAAGGTTGGTGGTGTTAGGGAGTTGACATCCAGCCACCACAGGCAAGACTCCCTCATGCTGAGTCAGGGGGTAACAGGTAACTCCTAGTCCCAGGTACCCTGAGAACCATCACTGTAGCATGGGAACGTAGAACTTCATGACATCTGCTAGGGACTTTGCTATTGCAAACTGATATTATGTGAAAGGAGCTCAGATACTTTGATGGGCAGCAGTATAAAACTCTTACATATATAGATGCCACACATTTAAGAGCTGTTTGAGAGAAAAATTCTAGTACACTTAGAAATGTCTAAAAGCTACATAAGGTGGCTCTTCTGTACATAAAAATGTGGTGATTTTTAAATCCAATGTTTAGAGAGTTTCTATGTCTAGCGAATGAGTAGTTTGTGTTCATTTGGAAAGCTGAAAGTGAGAAGGTATTAAAATCCTGTTTCTAGCCTTGATGGTGCACAAGCAGGGCCGGCTCTGGCTTTTTGGCCGCCCCAAGCGCAAAAAAAAAACCCGGGGCAGCCAGAACGGCAAAGCAAAAAAAAAAAAAAACCTGCAGCGTGAGCAGAGCCAAGGTGCAGGGGGACTCCCTGTGCTGCAGATGTGCCCCGGCTAGAGGGGGGAGAGTGGGGGGAGAGAAAAGGGAGGCGGCCAGGGCTTCAGCGGGGCACTACCACACGGCCCTGAATGCTGCGCCGCCTGCCGGGAGGCTCCGCGCCGCTCCGGTTGGCTGGGAGGGAAGGACGCGGGCTGCCCTGCCGGGCTTGCTGCAGGGCGCTCCCGTCCTCCGCGATGCCGCCCCCTACAGGGCGGCCGGAGCGGAACAAAAAAAAAGCCGCCGTGCTGCCCTAGGATTGGGCGGAATACCGCCTCGAACAATCTGCCGCCCCAAGAACCAGCTTGCTCGGCTGGTGCCTGGAGCCGGCCCTGTGCACAAGATAATGGACCTCAAACCTGGACACTTGTACAGAACCTCGACCCAGTATAATTTTGGGTGAATAGGAAGAAACATTTGTCTAACATGTTGATTCTTTTAAACTAGCAGTTGCTTGACGCTGCTCAGGATTTTGTAATGTTAGAAGTAATATTGGGAGAGACGTGGGAAGAATATGGATGCAGTGGTTAAAGGGTGTAAGGGTGCATGGAAGATACATATCAGAAAGCTCTGCCATTTATAATATGGGTATCTTCACTGTGTGTGCATGCATATGCACACTATACAAGTTATACAATACCTCTGCGTAATTGGCAATCCATCCATATTTTCTTTTTATAATTGAAAATGTCAATACAAAGTACTTCGGCATTTCCAAATTGAAATGTTCTGGAACTATCTATTCCATGAAAAATGCTAATAATTCTGACAAGAACAAACCTTGAAATATCAGAATTTTTCATGGAACATAAATTCCAATTTTTGATCAACTCTAATTGATTGACTTCACTTTTTATCTCTAGTTTTGATTTATTTAAAGAGATTTTACCAAATACTCTCCTAATGCCATGTTAAATGGCTCTTGACTTCTTGACTTCGTATACAGGTCAGAGAATAGGTCAAACTGTGAGGAAATGTATGCTTGGAGGTAGAATGATGGATAAAATGAATACACATGGGTGTAATAGACAAGTTCCATTGGTCCAAAATAATGTGATCTTTTTGTGTGACATCAATTTTGTTTGTCTATAACCTTTTTTATTTTTCATTCTAATAAGCCACTGTTGGTGACAAATGGTTATTTTGGGAGCAGTGCAATAAAGGAGAATTGAAGTAGGTGTGAGTCAATTCTTTATTACATTACCTTGCTGCTGGAAGGAGGAGTCTGATGAAATCGTTGTTGCTATTCCTTGAGGTCCAAATCCAGTGCCCAGGGCACAGTTTGAGTTATTGGGCTAAGAGTTGGTTGTTACGTGAGGGTAAAGGGAGATGGAACCCCAAACAGTGGGAGCAGGTACTACAGCATTAGTTGCATGCTCTGTGGTAGAGAGCTGGCTGGTGAATCAGTATACGGACATATCGACTGGCCCTCCATCTTCTCTAGTCTGTCTCCCAAACCCCCTTTGAAGTGAAGAGCTTCTACAGAACATAGTGCCCTGGCATACAGGTGCTGTGGAGTCCTCACAGCTTGTTCTTCTTCTTTAAAAAACTTGCCCTGGTTTTGCTAACTTATAGAGCAACTGAGTGCCTCAGCAAACAATTACCTACTTATAGTTGAGCAATAACTGAGTGAGCAGGGCTGGCCTTACCATGAGGCGAACTGAGGTGGCCACCTCAGGTGCCAGACTGTGTGTGTGTTGGGGGGAGCACTAGGACCAAGAGAAAATTGTGTCTGCTACTGGTGCATATGTATTCTCTCTGCTCTAGATGCACAGAGATGGTGGAGTGCTCTGCTAGAGGAAGGAAGGCACAAGAGACATAACAATGTGGAACGTTTCACAAATTTGCATTTCACAGGCAGGCAGGAGAAAAGGTGAGAGGGAATAACAGAAAGCAGCAGGAGCTGCAGGGAGAGAGAGGAGAAGGAGCCTCTTATGTACCTCCCTAGCACCCCTAGGAGCCTGGACTGATTAACACCAGCTTCTCAGGGAGCTTCCTGTTTCCTGCTGCTTCCCTGAACCCACTTGAGGAGAACAGGCAGTCAGCTGAAGTAGTAGGAGCCAGTTAGGCTCTTAAGACGCTGATATTTTCCCTCACTCAGGCCCTGCTACCAGCCTGCTTATTTGTCCCCTTCAATTGGGTGTTGAGAGCCATTACAGCTGGCACAGAACAGCAGTCATGAGTGATTGAAGAAAATGCTCCTCTGGGGCAGCATTCAGAAAAAGAAAACACAAAGGAAGTTTTTCTATCTAAGCAGGAAGGAGCTCTCTTGAGATACATAGACACAAATGTTCATGGTGAGCCTTCTGGCCCCAGTGAGGATGTGAGTGGTGAGGAGATGCCTGATCTTCTAGTTAGTCAGAGTGCAGGTGACTGGCAGCTACTGCAGTATCCATATCTCCATCTCAAATGGATGTAACCATGCACATTCCTGAAGAAAAGTGTAGATCAGAGAAGAGTGCGGAGGAGGCACAAGAAACAGCTGCTGCTGAGTTTAGTTCCTTCAGTCTAGATGATCCAGGACTGTGGACCCACTTGAGCAGTAACCTGAGGGACTTCCTTGTCCTGCATGGTCCACAGCAAGTGAAAAACTTCATGTTCCTGAAAGACAATGAAAATAGAAGTTTCCATCCAACACATTATTGGCGTGAAATTCTCAATGGTGACAAAGTGGAGAGGCCATGGCTTATGTACTCAAAAACTCGGAATGCTGCAACTGTTTTTTCTTCCAGTCTAATGTTCCAGCCACATTGGGTTCTACAGGAACAAAAGACTGGAAAAATCTGGCTAGAAATCTAGCATGCTATGAGAAGACAGCAAATCAGCAGAGAGCATTCCATAGGTGGAAAGAGCTTGAGATGAGACTAAGGTTAAAGGCTACCATAGATGATCAGCATCAAGAGAAGATTGTATCAGAGTCTCTTTACTAGCAAAATGTTCTGAAAAGGCTCATTGCCATTGTGAGAATGCTTGCTACCCAAAACCTAGCAGTGCGTGACACTTAAGATCAGCTGTATGTGCCAAACAATGGAAACTTCCTTAAAATTGTGGAGCTGATGGCTGAGTTTGATGCTGTATTCCAGGAGCATCTAAGAAGAGTCACACCCTCCCCCCCCCCCCCCCAAGAAATATACACACACCACTACCTTGGAAAAACAATTCAAAATGAGATCATACAGTTACTGGCAACAAAAGCCAAACAGAAAATTGTGGCAGATCTGAAGTCAGCAAGATATTACTCTGTTATTCTGGACTGCACACCTGATATCAGCCATACGGAACAAATTACTTTAATGGTGCGTTTTGTAACAACAACAGAACCTAGTGAAAATGTCCCTGCAATGGTGACTGTCAGAGAGCATTTTCTAGAATTTATTGACATTGATGATACTACAGGAGCTGGTACAACAAATGTGCTTCTTAAAAAGCCGGAAGATATGGGAATTGCAATAGCTGACATTAGAGGTCATGGCTACGATAATGGTGCCAACACGAGAGGAAAGAGCAGAGGAGTGCAGACATGGATCCGAGAGTTAAACCCTCGAGCTTTTTTTGTCCCATGCAGTTCTCATTCATTGAACTTGGTGGTCAGTGATGCAGCATCAGCTTCCAGTGAGGCTGCTGAATTTTTAAATGTAATTCAAAGCATCTATGTATTTTTCTCTGCATCAACTCATGGATGGCAAATTTTGAAGCAGCATCTGGGAACATCCTCTCTGACACTGAAACCACTGAGTGCCACACGATAGGAAAGTCGAGTGTAGGCAATAAAGCCTATCAAACACCAAATTGGGAAGATAGATGATGCCATAGTTGCCATTATGGAGGATAATCCTATGATAGGAACTGTTCGTGGGAGAACAGTGGCAGAGGGAAATGGAATCACCAGAAGCATACATAACTTCACATTTCTGTGTGGCTTAGTATTTTGGCATGACATACCGTTTGAAATAAATGTTGTAAGTGTTGACCTTGATATATCTGGAGCAATGGAACAACTGGACAAAGCAAAGTCATACCTACAGTCTTAACGGTCAGATGAGGGATTTCAAAACATTCTGAAGAGTGCACAGAAGTTGGCAGAGGAACCTCACACTGAAGCTATTTTCCCATTCAAGAATACAAGAGTCACCAAAGAAGAAAGAACGAGGAATACTTGTGGCACCTTAGAGACTAACAAACTTATTTGAGCATAAGCTTTTGTGAGCTAAAACCCACTTCATCGGATGCATGCAATGGAAAATACAGAAAGAAGATGTATATGCACAGAGGACATGAAAAAATGGGTGTTGCCATACTAACTATCATGAGAGTAATCAATTAAGGTGGGCTATTATCAGCAGGAGGAAAAAAACTTTTGTAGTGATAATCAGGATGGCCTATTTCCAACAGTTGACAAGAAGGTGTGAGTAACAGTAGGGGAAAAAATTAGCATGGGGAAATAGGTTTTATTTTGTGTAATGACCCATCCACTCCCAGTCTTTATTCAAGCCTAATTTAATGGTATCCAGTTTGCAAATTAATTCCAATTCTGCAGTTTCTCGTTGGAGTCTGGTTTTGAAGGTTTTTTTGTTGTTGGAGTATTGCGAATTTGAGGTCTGTAATTGAGTGACCAGGAAGGCTGAAGTGTTCTCCGACTGGTTTTTGAATGTTATAATTCTTGACGTCTGGTTTGTGTCCATTTATTCTTTTGTGTCCGGTTTGGCCAATGTAGATACCTTCTTGTCAACTGTTTGAAATGGGCCATCCTGATTATCACTACAAAAGTTTTTTTTCCTCCTGCTGATAATAGCCCACCTTAATTGATTACTCTCGTTATAGTTAGTATGGCAACACCCATTTTTTCATGTCCTCTGTGTATATACATCTTCCTACTGTATTTTCCACTGCATGCATCTGATGAAGTGGGTTTTAGCCCACAAAAGCTTATGCTCAAATACATTTTTTAGTCTCTAAGGTGCCACAAATAGTCCTCATTCTTTTTGCTGATACAGACTAACACAGCTACCACTCTGAAACCAAAGAAGACATTTTGATTACGAGGCACAGGATAATCCTATAAGAGACCCCAAACAAGAATTCAAAGTTGAATTCTTTAACCAGGTACTAGATTGTGTAATACAGTCAGTTGAAGAACATTTCATGCAGCTCAAGGAACACAGCAGTATATTTGGGATGTTGTATGATATTCCAAAACTCCTCACTATACCTGAAGAAGACCTACACTAGCAATGCAAAGGCACTAGAGACAGTGTTGACACATGATGACATGGGTGATATTAATGTGAGTGATTTAGGTGATGAACTGAAAGCCCTTTCAAGATACATTTCAGCAGGATCAACTCCAAAGGCTGTTCTGGAATATATGTGCACAAATAAAAAAACCACCCTCTTTCAAAATGCTTTTGTTGCTCTGCGCATACTTCTAACACTTCCTGTAACAGTTGCCAGTGGAGAACGCAGCTTCTCCAAGCTGAAGTTAATAAATGCACATCTATGCTCACAATGACACAGGAGAGGCTGGTCGGCTTTGCAACCATCTCAATAGAGCATGAGCTGGCCCAGACTGTGGACCTACAGCAGGAAAGAGTTCAAATCTTTGCAACCAAAAAGGCATGGAAAGCACCACTTTGATTATTCTAACAGATAAAAATGCCAGAGTTTACTATGCAGATAAGAAAAGTTACATTTGCTCTTCAAGCGTTTGAAAGTTAAGTGTTACTTAAAATTTTTTAACAAGGCATTTTAAGTTGTTAGTTCTCCTTTATTGGGGTAGGTAGCAGAGTAGTACCATGAGAGGAGTAGAACAGGAAGAAGGCAGAATTGAGACCTTTCAAAGTTTTGGCCCAAGCGAGGGGACCTGGGGGCGTCATTTGAGCTCCCCGCCTCAGGTGCCAAAATGTTGTGGGCCGGCCCTCTGGGTGAGCATGTTCTGTGTTTTGTAAATGCATATTTTAAATGAGACATGCCACTCCTATGGTTTTTTCTCCTATGCATCTCCTATGTTGCAAGGTATTTGTATGATTTGGTGTTTAAAACCCTGTGGAAAATATTTGTTGTAAGAATAGTTTGTGTGTACATTATTCAAAACGCTTTGATGGTCCAGTCTAGCCAACACTGACACATAAAAGTTAATTGACTCAACTCTTATGTGTTTATAGGATCAGGCCCTAAAATTGTATTTCTTTTCTATAAGTTCGCTACCAGTGATTTTGATAATGATTTGCAATTATTTTGGAAATATAGCATCAGTTAAACTCTGGAAGAAATACTAGTTTCATTTTCAACTGCTAATTTTCTTGCTCCTGCTGTGCAAATTATCACAAATCAGGATGGAAATGGTTTCCCTACCTACTCTTGTTATAAAGAGACTGAAACATTAGAGTTCAATAAAATATGCCATCAATATGCTAAACCAAGGTCCCTGCTGCCTACAAGTGATAACAATAAGGAAAATTCAGGGTTAGGATTTAGGATCCTGCCATATTATCACATTTGCTGTTATACTATTTTGTTTGTTTTTATCTATTACGCTGGGTTTATTTCACCTTTTACATCAGGTGCTTGTTTTGTGGTTTGAAATTACAACTGTGAATTTGACAAGGAAAGGTTAGTTTGAAGCATATCATTTATACAGGTTTTTACAGGTACAGCTATAGACTCATAAGGAGAAGTTAACATTTATGTGGATTCATTTTGATTATAATGCACTAATTGCTACTTGAAAGGGTGACTGATACTGTGAGCAAGTGAGGCATTTCACTTACTTGAGCAGTCTGATTAGCTTTAGCCCTTTTGAATCTGAGGACAATTACGCTGGTTCTTAATTAGTTCTTCAGTTACCACAGGGCTGTGCCCAAATGAACGTTGTCATCATTCAGCGTGCGAACAGTACGCTCTCGTAGGAAATCTGAGTTGTGAAACCCAAAGTTCTGGCCACCAATAAGGTATTCCAGGCAAAGCTTTAAAGCTTTCCAAAATTACGAGGTCCAAAAATATAAAAGAAGCACCAAAAAGAAATGATCACTACCTACTATAGGCAAGAGAAAATCATGGGGGAGAAAGGTATAAAATACCTACACTATAACTATAGGTCTTTAGAAACCTCCAGTATTTTTTATTTTTTAGTTTTGCAGAAAAGAAACACTGTCAGAGGTAGCAGGTCTAAGATATTGCCCCATTATGAACATGCTTATCTGTTATAGGCTTCAACTTCTTGACTCCAAGGTGTACATTTTTAATGCTGAGAGTAATTAATGATTGGAACCATTTACCAAAAGTTGTGGTGGATTGTCCAACACTGACCATTTTAAAATCAAGATTGGATATTTTTTTTCTAAAAGATATGCTCTAGGAATTATTTTGGGGAAGTTGTATGGCCTCTGTTATACAGGAAGTCAGACAGATAATCACAATGGTCCCTTTTTGCCATGGACTGTATCAATAAATACTTTTGGAATTGCTAAATTTTATATAAATTCACTTTTGGGGAAATTTTTATAAGCAGTACAAAACAGCCTTCAGCATTAATGTGAGTTGTCCATGATTGTTAATGACTTGATTTTCATGTGTCTGAGCAACTGCAACCTCCGCTGAAGTCAGTCAGTACTCACCACCTTTAAAAACAGGTGAGAAGACTATATTCCATGCATATACTATGCATCTGAACATTAAGACACTGCTACAGTGGGTTTAATGATAGGGAGTGGAGAGAGAATGCACACTCGAATTTCTTTTTTCTCCTGTTGAGGCAAAAGTATTTGAGTTTGTGTTTTCTCTTCTGATGTTGTGCCAATTTTGTCCCACTACAAAGATTGGGTCCTGTATTATATTGCTAATTGAAGTTTTGTCTGTGAGGATGAAATTAAATTTTGTCCACCAAATTTTGTGTTTGATAAGCTAACTATAATTGTGCAGGCCAAGAGATTTATTCATTATAGGCCACAGTAGTGACTCAAGGATATTACATGTATCTTCTCTGCTGAAACTTTTAAATGCTTCATTCCAAATATATTCCCTCTCCCCAATTTTATTTTAACTCTTTCTGGTAGAAACCCCTGATCCTGAATTTGAATTTACTAGCATTGACTCAGCAGAATTCCACAAAAATTCAGTGTCCATTGATGCGGGATCAAGGCTTAACTCTGGTGATCTTTGACTTTAAAAAACAAAACAAAAACCTGCACGAATATCATTGTATAGTAAAAATTAAAATATTTTGGGGGACCAATACAATTAATTTAATAGTAGTAGAAAACTTCAAATACTTCAAATACACAAAGTTCCCATTTTGAATTTTTTATATGACTGTAAAATGAGGACGATTGATCCTAACTTCCTAGACAATCTGAATTTGTTTTTCAAAGAATGAACTATAGTTGAACTCAATAGCATTGTGAGTGGTCTGTAGTAGACTTTCATCTGTGTTTGCCTTATACCAGATAACTTTATGCGAAGAAAGACTCAAGAATGTAATTTAGTTGTACAAGTTAAGAATGCTAGTTCTTTTAAATGTTTTTTATTGAGAAGAAACTGTTCAAATAATCATGGTATATTTACTGTAGTTTTCTTTTATTTTTCTTTTAGTGTAAAACTCTCTCTGGCGTCTGTGACCACATTATCTCTCTCTCATCTGATCCTCTCGTTTCGCAGTCTGCTCACCTTGAAGTGATCCAGCTAACAAACATAAAACCAAGTGAAGGGCTGGTAAGAAGTACGCAGTTAATCAAAACAGTTGTCCAAGATGAGAGAGTTAATTCTGTAAATAAGATCTATACTGGGGGGTAGGGACCAGGCCGCTTCTTTTTCAAAAAATGTTTATTTAGTTTGATTTTTCACACAGCTGGTCTAATGTTATGGGTCTTTCACATGAATAACTGTTGTATCAAAATGTAAATAGAAAGAAATGGAAAGTAATTCTCACCAGTTTACATCAATATTTTAGACTATTCTAGGATCTTGAAATCTGAGGGGATTTAAATTAATACCTAAACCCTGGCCATGAAGTTTGGGTGAGATTATGCACAAAACTGTCAAATTCTGGAATCTGCTTCATAACATCTCCCACTGAGAAATAAAACACTTTTATAATTTATTCAAGGACTCTACAGCAATTCCCAGGAGAAAAGTAGATTCTTAAATTGTATTGCAAGAAGTCTACATGCTTAATCAGATGGCGGTAAAAGACCAACCTAACAATCCCTTGAGTGTCGCTCATGAGTTGACTACTGCTGCTTGGATTACGCATGCAGATAGCAACCATTGCATAAAAGAAACAACACTGATTACAATTGGAGAAATGACATTTGACATCATGAATAACAATGCCATCTACCTACCATGGGGACACCAGAAGGTGTTGGGAATTCAATGAATCATTTCTTTAGAAATTGCTTTTACACCATCTTTTGCTGCCTACACACATCCATGGTCCATTTACTTGTGTAGTATCTGTACTGCTATGCTCCCATTCCAGGAGTTATTTTTTGGGTTAGTGGTTTTTATTTTTTATTTAATTTTAATCTTTTGGCAACTTTTGTTATGCCTAGGTACCTCGAAATAATGATTTATTTGGTATGTCTCTCTTCAGAAAAACAGCAATTAAAATTAAAGGAATTTTATTTTTAATTGGTAAATATTACCCCATCCTTTTGTTTATTTCACTGGCTTTCTTTTCATGTCAGAATCCATTTAAAATTGCCCTTCAGGTTTTCAGCTCTCCATGGACTCCACCTTACCAATTTGTCATCCTGTTCTCTTACTCTGCTGCCTGCTCATCCCTTCTCTTTATCCCATTTCTACTGGGAAGGGACATTCTCACTTTTTCTGTCCCATCTTTCTGAAGCTCTCTCCGTGTTTGACGCAAGGCCTGTCCCATGGTTGCACTGGTTTTCCAGCACTCTTTCCTCATTCAGATCCCTCCTTATGGCCCTCTTTTCTCATAATTCTGACAAGAAGTGAGTCAACTAGTGCAGTTTTCTTTTAAAGCAAAATTATTTTTGTGGTTCTATTTTCCAGCTCTCCCATGACCCTGGGCAAGTCACCTCCCCTCCTTGTACCTCTGTGTCCCCCACAACCTTGAGTGTATGCTGTCTGTGTAGATTGTGAGCACATCATAGCAAGGACTGTCTCTTAATATGCATTTGTACACCCAGCACAATGGGGCCGTAATCTCAAATGGGACCTTTAGGCACTATGGTAATACAAATAGTGATAACTGTGTGTATTTTTAACGGTGGGGGAAAGAATTAACCGTGCTTTGTATAAGCTTTAGCTGTGCATTATTTTGTTACTGTGTCATCTTTCTTCCCCTTTCTCCCCTTGTCCCCATGCCACTGTTTTGTTGCCAGTTTTTTGAGTCACGTCATCTAGTCTGTAAGCTCTTTGGAGCAGGGACCATGTTGCATGAGGTGCCTAGCAAACTTTTGAGTTGTATAAAATGGTAATCCTAATAACTGGTTATCCTTGTTAAACCATTTTCTAATGTTTTGTATGAATGATGCAGCATTTTGGGGAGTTATTAAGATGTATCCAACATGCTCTGATTTATTGTCATTAGCACTGACCTGGTTCCCAACTTGTCAGTTTTACAAGTTATGAAAGGTCTTGTAGTTGATAGTGGACTGCACCTTGAGGGCCACCACTTAATTGCATAAGGAACTTGATGACTTCTTGACCTAACAAAACCTTTTTCCAGGATCCATGTCGTAATGGAATTGGGAAGATAGAGTTATGACTGACCTCCTTTCAGTGGTTTGGACACATACTGGAGTTTTGTACTGGCAACATTATTAACAGTATTAATGTTGTTAACATAAGAAAAATGGAAGGGCTGTCTGCAATAGGGCAGTAAATAGGCAAGAGCGTCTCATACCTTTGAAGATGATACTGTCTGCCAACCAGGAGAAGTGAAACATCTAAAATAGCTGGAGGGGAGAGTCTCTAAGAAGTTAAAGTAGAATGGGAAGAGGAGGGAGGGAAATAAAAATAGAAAGCAGAGTGAGACTTATCTGAATTTCTGTTGTAAATTGTTCTTGGGATCTGGGGAGTGGGCAAGGTGTGTGTGGATGGATGAATGGTTACTGTGCATGGTATTGGAAGAGACAAAGTTTAATTGAAAGTAAAAAAAATTATTATATAAGTGCTAAAATATCACTTTTAATTAAGTACCTCTGAAATTGTACATGAAAAATATTATTGAAATTTAAATAGCAGTCATACATAAATGTGAAGTATCAAACTACTGTACATGTGCTCTTTTCACAATTAAATATTTTATGAGTTTTATAGTAATGTATATTGTAGTTAACATGTGGAAAGACACACAAAATAAGCATAGCAAGTAGGAAAATATTGTGACTATTGTCATGGTGTATGGAGAATTCTTTTTGGATGGAGCTTGAGTAGATGGCTATGTTGTTGTTGGTGGGGGTTTTTTACCCTCCCCATCTGGTGCCTGATTTTGGCTCTGTGGTTGTTTGCATATATGTAGTACCTCATGAGTATTGCAGGAAGAAGGGATATAGCCTGCAGCATCGAGAAAAGTGAAGATGAAAAGGAAATTGTAAAATACAGATCTCTCTTAAAAAGCCTTAATATCAGTTAAATGTTGGTCAGCTTTGAAGACATTTGTAGAGATATCCCATTTGAGAAAAGACTTGAAAGTTGATTCTTCTGTATCATTGGACAGAATGTAACTTAGCGCTTCTTTCTGCTGTTTATGTTCCAGAGAAAAGAAATTGACTAGTTTAGCTGGTAATCC
Source organism: Trachemys scripta elegans (assembly GCF_013100865.1). Classification (NCBI taxonomy): domain Eukaryota; kingdom Metazoa; phylum Chordata; order Testudines; family Emydidae; genus Trachemys; species Trachemys scripta. Next base: position 208,594,727 of record NC_048298.1, on the reverse strand, counting down.
TTTACCCTAAGGAAATGGAATCTGAAATATTTCAACTGATTTAAAGAGTTTGAGAATAGTGTGTTCAGCACTGCAAAGAACCAAAATGTGCATGTGTTTGTTTAGAAGAAAAATAGAGAATCTTGTTACAGCTGTGAATGTTTTTCCAACCCTTAGCAAGGTTTTCTGACACACTTCTGTACTTTTTTAATTTTTTTAAATGATAATATGGAATTTCAAAGCAGGATTGCGGCATTATGAAATTTAATTTATTGTTTTCGAGTTCAGTTTTTTATTTTAGTGCTGTCCTTTATACTTCAAATACTGTTATCACACAGTTTCATTCCAGACCTAGTTATTCGTAAGGGTTATATTTTTTTTATGAATTAGGGAATATAGAGACTAGTATTTCAAAACATTTTACAGACTGGGTGTTCTTTTTGTTTCTCTGATTGCTAGAACAAACTTAAAATTAGTCTGTTATAGGCAGAAGGTCCCAAGTTTGTTCATGTGGCAAATAAAAGGAATGAAGCTGAGTGTAGCAGTGTGAGAGCAGTATACTACTGGTGGCCTTGCTAGCTGAATGTCCAGGTATACTAATGTTCCTCCGAGTCATATAACCTAAAATAATGAGGAAGGAGGGATTTTGAGAAGAGGATGCGTGAAGCTATATAACATTTATGAGGCTCTTAATGGTCCTCGTTAGCTTCACTGAACTCTAGAGTTGAATTGGAGAAGTGTGTTGCTTTAGTTTTGAAGGGTGCTGACTAGACCACTTTTGGAGCACATGTAATGTTTACTAAAGAAGCCTGTGACCTTTTCTTTGTGTTTGGGGGGAAAGCTTCATCATACGACCATCTCAGTAGAAGAGTTCAAATTGAATTAAATATGAGGTAAAATGAGCTTAGCGTCTTGCTGTTGCCATTCAGTCCAGTATCAGAGACTGCTAATTCACAAAATTCAATACATAAAAAAGCACTGCCTAAAGTACATCTAACTTTATTTGTGCCTCCTTTTTAAAAAGAGAGTGGGAGAAGTTTCTATCTTTAACTGAATAATATTAGGCCCAAGATAAAATTTGTTAATTGGTTTTAAATCAGACCATCTGCCAATAACTGATCTGGGTACTCTCCGATGTTATTAAACATGCAGCATCCATTAAGAGGGCTAGTCCTTAAATTAAGTGCACACGAGTTCCTTGTTCTTATGGTGATTGCGCTCAAAAGTTATTTCTGGCATACTAACTGGATTATCACTCAATTTGTTTGACATGACTTATTCTTATAAATTCTCCAGAACTTTAGAGTTGCCTTTGAATACTAGAGCATTAGCCCTGCCGACTTTAGTGCTGTTGAACAGCACACACAAAGCATCATGTTCAGTGAGGGTGCTATTACAATATTGTAGGGGGAAAAACAACCCAGAGTGACCAGAGAGATTGAAGTGTTCTCCGAGTGGTTTTTGAATGTTATGATTCCTGATGTCATATTTGTATCTGTTTATTCTTTTGCGTAGAGACTGCCGCTTTGGCCAATACATGGCAGAGGGGCATTGCTGGCACATGATGGCATATATCACATTGGTAGATGTGCAGGTGAACGAGCCCCTGATGGCGTGGCTGATGTGGTTAGGTCCTATGATGGTGTCCCTTGAATAGATATGTGGACAGAGTTGGCATCGGGCTTTGTTGCAAGGATAGGTTTCTGGGTTAGTGTTTTTGCTGTGTGGTGTGTAGTTGCTGGTGAGTATTTGCTTCAGGTTGGGGGGTGTCTGTAAGTGAGGACTGGCCTGTCTCCCAAGATCTGTGAGAGTGAGGGATCATCCTTCAGGATAGGTTGTAGATCCTTGATGATGCTCTGGAGAGGTTTTAGTTGGGGGCTGTAGGTGACTGCTAGTGGTATTCTGTTACTTTCTTTGTTGGGCCTGTCTTGTAGTAGGTGACTTCTCGGTACCCTTCTGGCTCTGTCAATCTGTTTCTTCACTTCACAGGTGTGTATTGCAGTTTTAAGAACATTGGATAGAGATTCTGTAGGTGTTTGTCTCTGTCTGAGGCGTTGGAGCAAAGGCGGTTGTATCTTAGAGCTTGGCTGTAGACAATGGATCATGTGATGTGGTCTGGATGAAAGCTGGAGGCATGTAGGTAAGAATAGTGGTCAGTAGGTATTCGGTATAGGGTCATGTTTATGTGACCATCGCTTATTAGCACTGTAGTGTCTAGGAAGTGGACCTCTTGTGTGGACTGGTCCAGGCTGAGGTTGATGGTAGGGTGGACATTGGCCAAACCAATGTCTCTATGCAAAAGAATAAATGGACACAAATCTGACATCAGGAATCATAACATTCAAAAACCACCCGGAGAACACTTTAATCTCTCTGGTCACTCAATAACAGACCTAAAAGTGGCAATTCTTCAACAAAAAAAACTTCAGAAACAGACTCCAACGTGAAGCAGCTGAACTGGAATTAATTTGCAAACTGGATACCATCAGAATAGGCCTGAATAAAGACTGGGAGTGGTTGGGTCATTACAAAACCTAAATTTAATTTCCCCAATACTAATTTCTCCCTACTGTTACTCACACCTTCTTGTTAACTGTTTTTAACGGGCCACTCTCTTACCATTTCAAAAGTTACTTTTCCTCCCTTGGTATCCTGCTGTTAATTGATTTATCTTATTAGACTAACCTCACACTTGGTAAAACCACCCCCATCCTTTCATGTATTAATAGCTGCTCCTGTATTTTTCACTTCATGCATCTGATGAAGTAGGTTCTAGCCCACAAAAGCTTATGCCCAAATAAATTTGTTAGTCTCTAAGGTGCCACAAGGACTCCTCGTTTTTTACTGAGGTGTGAGATTCTATTTACTTTCTGGCTGAACATCTAATAATACTCATCATTGTTTACTTCTTTTCAGAACTTTGCCATTTATGTATATGCCTATCCTGAACCGAGTTCACTTCATAGATCTAATTTATGTTGGAGATGTACATTAAGATTATTTTGTTCTCGAATATGCCTGATATTTTTCTTTGACTAAGGTTATGTGCATTGTTTCAGTGAAACATCAGCAATAGTTTTTACCTTATTTTCAACATCAATATGTTGTGTGTATAGTAAATATAACTTCATTACAAACAAATCTGACTGAAAACTTCTTTGTTTAGCTCTTCTGGTCATTCAAGAGATGAGATAGTAGTGGAAACTTGTGTATTTCACTGTTATATTTGAATGCAGTCAGTCATTTTTCTTGCACGTTAAAGGTGAGATTTTTTTAAAATCTCTGTGTTGACTTAATTCTGCTCTCACTAAAGTCAGTTGGAGTTTTACTACCTTAACAATTCTGAAAACATTGATTTGTGCTGAACTCCTGCACAAATGAGATTGGATGGTCCAGTGGTTAGGATGCTAACCCAGGACTCTGAGATCTAGTTTCAGTTCCCCGCTCTGCCACAGACTTGCTCTGTGACCCTTGGTCAAGTCACTTAGCCCTGGTCTACACTCAGAATTTAGATCAACATACTTCCATTAGGCTAGCTACCACAGTTTGGGGAGATGGATTAGCTATAGTGACAGAAAAACCCCTTCCATCACTGTAGGTAACATCTAACCCATGGTGCTACAGCGGAATAACTACAGTGCTGTAGCTGTGTTGCTGTAGTGCCTATAGTGTAGATATGACCTTAGCCTTTTTGTGTCTTAGTTCCCCTTCTGTAAAATGGGAATAATAGCACTTCCTTATCTTGCACTTCCCTACCTTACACAGGTGATAACTCTTAAAGATAGATATCCTAATAAATAGAAAATCACATGATTGGACAGTATTTGGTCCTGCCATGCGGGCAGGGGACTGGACTCGATGACCTCTCGAGGTCCCTTCCAGTCCTAGAATCTATGAATCTATGATGCAGGGTAACAAATAAATGGGAAAATGGCATTGTCCTACAAATCTTTGGATTACAATGATTTTCCCTTCTAGTCCCCAGTAGTGGGTGAGTGTGGAGTAAGCAAGATGTATGATGGCATAAGAGGGTGGGGAGGAGAGAGACAGGGATCCTCCTGGAGCATGCTGAGCAGCATGGAGTGGAACTCAGTCTCTACTTTACCCTTGGTAGCATGGCATGTCCAGTAGGGGTGATGCCAATGATTTACTGCCACGGGCTACGCGGAGCTGAATGATCTTTGCGGATATCTTTGCAGAGCAGAATGATGGAGTGATAGGGAAGTTAAAAATTTGGAGTCAGATAATCTCTTTCTTGGTGAGGAGGTGGAAGCAGGCAGGCTTTGGGGGAGGAAATCTTCAATAGTCCTCTTGGGGGATTCTCCCCTCACTTTGTTCCATTTTGGGAGTGGTTGCCCACCCCTACCTCATGAGAAAGGTCGCAGAGACTGGCCCCACACATTATTAATCCCAGGAGATTTGCAGGCACCCAAGGCCCTCCATCTGGAGGCTCCATGCATCCTCACTGTCTAGTCCAGAAGTCACCAAACTGTGGGGCGCATCCCCCTAGGGGGACACAGAGGAACATTCAGGGGGAGTGGTGGGGCCCAGTCCAGCCCCCACAGGGCGTGGGAAGGGAGTGCCACCCAGCCCTGCTCCACTCCTGGCCCTTGCCGCAGCCCTGGCTCCACCTCCAGACTCGCTCCCTGTCCTGGGCTCTGCTCCTAGTCCCGCTCCCAGCCCCAGCTGTAACCCCAGCCGTGGATGCCTTACCCGGAGCCGCGTCCCCACTCCAGGCCCCGGCTCTGGGGGAGGGCCAGGCGTGGACACAGGTAAGAGGGGGCGAGATCCTAAAAAGCTTGAGGACCACTGGTCTAGTCTCTGGTGACCACTCCCTGGCAGCACAGTTCCAATGGAATCCCTCTGCTAGGGAACAGCATGTCACCTGAAGACTTATTGATCTGAGGGGCTAGAATGGAAGCAGTGCTCACCTTGCCTGCCCAGTGTCCATCTCTTTTCTGCAAAGAGGTCTGGTGGAAGGAAGGGAATTGTTGCAGAAGTGATTGAACAAACCCCTTTAGGTTCCCCACCACCACTTGGCATCTAGGGGGGAACAATCTGGGCCTCTTTACTGATATCAATCAGAGAATGATAGAATTTTGCATGGAGGGTGAGGGTGCAGAGCATGACTTGGAATGTGGCAGCTCCCCCAACTCTGATCCTGGCTATGGTTGCCAGGTGTCCAGTTTGATAAGAGTGTCTTATGAAGGTATTAAACTTGGCAAAATCATGGTTAGATGATAAGGTTAGTTTTCTTACTTGTACAACCCATACTACAGATGGGTCTCTCTTTAAAAGAAGAAAGCAATTAGTTTTGTAGTGTATTCTCCCATTTGTGGCTCAATGGTTGTTATTAAAATATAAAAAGCAGTTCTGAAATTGTCCCAACATCTGCCCACAAACTAATCTTTATGTACTTATGACTTCAAAATGAGATGTCACTCACAGTAGATTGTACAGTTCTACATATATGGTAATCCTTCTCCTTTTTGGTATGCTTTGATCAGCATTGAAATAGTTAGCAAATTGTCATGATTAAGGTTTAGTTAACATGGTGTGGAGGTGAATGAGGTAGTTAGCAATTCTTAGAGCTGTTGTTTCAAGTACACATCACAGATTCGGTTTCCACTTGGTTCACATTTGAAAGTTTATCTTTGCAATCTTAATGGCTAAAGAACTTATTTTTTATGAAACCTTAGATTCTGGTAGCTTCCAAGAAAAAAGCTGACGGCACCAGTCATCCTAATACAGCAGTTGAGCAGATAATGTTGCAGTGGTGTTTCTAGTATAAGGAATATCTATGAGGTATTGCTAAAGCCATGGATATTTACAAAGATAAAGCTTCAAATTGCAACTTCTGCATAGGTGCCAGAATCATTCAGTCTTATTGTTCTATCTCAGTTAACTTCTCTCCTTTACCGCCCCCCCCCACTCCAGAAAAAAAACACCACACCACACTTTTCTGTCCAGAGACGTATTCCTCGTGGCATGTATTAATTTATATCTCAAATAATTGATAGATTTTCCTTTTAGAGAGATATGCAAATTGTTTTGGATGGTAATAGTTTATGAAATACTTTACAAATTCTTTCCCATGATGTCTTTTTCTTAGGGTATGTACATTAAATCAACATATGATGGTCTCCATGTAATTACTGGAACAACAGAAAATGTAAGTATTGTTAATACTGTACGTTCAGGCCTGGAAGCTTTTTTGACCTTACATTTGGTTAATGCCTTCCCTTCGCTACAGACTATATTTTGCTTGAAAAACTCTGCTAGTTGGCTGTGAGGGATCAATGGCAAGTTGGAGGGCAAAAATGAGATTGCTTTTGTTTATTAATCCAGGACAGTCGGCTTTACTTCATTCTTGCAAGGTATTTAAAATGCTTCCCTGGATCAAATTAGGAGATAGCTGACTTGCTGGGGTTTTCTTGGACTATGTGTAAAAGATAAATGTTTTTAATATGTACTGACTGATATGCTGGAGTTTGCTGTGGCACAAGAAAAAAATAGTTTTTATATCTATCCAATTTCATTTGATTTTGTAATGGAAGTAAAAGCATGGAAATAAGGGCATCCTTTGAAGTTGACGTTAAAAAATGTTGTTGTACACTTCTGCATAGACTTCTGAGTAACATTTGCGGTAGGGAAGTTTAGTTGTAGCCGTATTGATTCCAGGATATTAGAGAGACAAGGTGGGTGAGGTAATATCTTTTATTGGACCAACTTCTGTTGGTGAGAGAGACAAGCTTAGGAGACACACAGATCTCGAAGCAGAGCTCTGTGTGGTTCAAAAGCTGGTCTTGCTCTCCAACAGAAGTTGGTCCTATAAAAGATATTACCTCACCCACCTTGTCTCTCTATATAGTAGGGATCACTTAGATGTGAGCTTACCCATTGAAGGACAGCAAAGGGAACTCTAAGCAAAACACAACTGCATACTTTTCAGCTGCCTTATAGTTTGCTTTCCCCTTCTCCTCCACCCCCTTTGTACAGAATTGGATGCCCATTAGGGAGTTGGCAAGCTGATGGGTTTTTTAGGGCTTTAATCCATAACAATAGATACAGAGCGGGCCTCTAACACAAGACTGTGCAGCTTTCAGGACAGTTTAGTCAATTTCTCTTGAAAACTTTGATGACCTCGTGCTCAAACAAATTTACAAAGAAATACTTGTTCTACTCTGCTACTATATCATTTCCTGACAAACATAAAGCGTCTCAAATACTGAATATTTTTACATCAGATTTTTGCACTGGAACTCTGGAAATATCTCATGCCAGATAGAATAGGAATGAGTGTGGGGAAGGGGCAGGTCCTCCATAGGACCTGCAGCATGCAAGCTTTCCTTGGACCTTTGACCGTTTCTTCTTTCTCTTGCTGCAGACAATGTTGTTGGGCTGTATTCTATAATATGTCTGTGGTAGGATCTCTGTGAACCACCCTTCCTGGAAGTAGGAGCAACATAAGCCATTAAGGAACTTGAAGACTCAGTCAGGGTTCTTACAAATCAAACCCACAGCTCTCAGCATCACAGGTGGAATAAACTACAGTTCTGTGTTGGTGCAGGAGGGTTGTGACATTTCTGGGAGACATAAGCAAAAATGAGAGAAGAGTTTTGAAATTTGAATTTCTCTTAAACTTAAACTAAGATATGCAACCTACTCAGTCTACAAATTACTGGGTTGTTTTATTTCACAAAGGTGAAGATAATGAATTCCCTAAGAATCTTGAGATTTCATTCCTACTTTCCTCCTTGATGCATCGATATAATTGTATAGTAGCAGAGTCCTGTCAGGAGGAAGCAAACACAATGTTTTTTTAAATTTGGTCTTGATCAGTTTCATGCACTGAAGCTCTGGAGGTGTTAAGAAAGCTTCAGCCTACCAGTTGGATATGGACATTCTACTGCTAATGGCTAATAAAGTTTTAATGAAGAGTAAGCTGTTAGCATCTTTCAAACATATGGTTGTTAGGACCATGCATAATATGGAAAGACAGGCATCATACTGGTGTACAAGAGGAAGCATCTACAGATTCTGGAAGGATTGGTGTCTATCATTATTTGGAAGATGTTACTGACCATTTTTCCATTGATAGTTTTCAATCTGGGATGCTACTGGATTTCTAAATGGCAGTGGCAGTCAAAAAATCTCTTTATATCTACATATGCCCAAATGTTTTTGATCTTTTTTTCTGAAATGGAGCATTTCATAGCTATTGTAACCTCTAGTTAGGATTTATGCAATACTCTTTCCATGAAGCTACCCTAGAAGACCACTGAGAAGCTGTTTTCTGTGCAAAATACAGCTACCTATATACTTAGTATTGCAAAGCATGCGGTGCATATTACATTTGTTATCCTTAACCCTGCAATCACCTGCTAGATGTGATTCAAGGCTTTGATGTCCATCTATACAGCCCTCTGTGATTTGGATCTTGGCAACATTAAAAGCCATTTCTCTCCCAATATACCATTTTAGCAGTTAAAATTAGTTGGGCATTTCTTCTATAAATCTTTAGATTAGCACTCAGAGAGAATGGAGTCACATTCTCCATGGAGGGTCTCTTGGCTCTGTACTGTGTTTTCTCTGGTGCTCCTGCAGAGCTAGAATGTGTTAACCTCATGGTTCAAGGCTTATCTCTTTACTCAGACTTTAGCTTGAGAGTAATGATTATGTTGGATACATTGAGGCACGGTGATGGGTCAGGCATGAGTATATCGCATGGGGAGGTGAGGAGGGAGTTTGTATATGGTGCAAAGAGACTGTCTGGTGAGTACATTTTTACAATTCATAATATAAATATATAAGAAAAATGAGAGACTTGATTCATTAGTTGAAAGAAAACCTGAACTGATCATTGTTTGCAAAATTAAATGTTTAATTCTCTGATGAGTATCCTGGTAAGAGATTCAAAAGGAAATATTTTCAAACTGGTGTCATGTTGTGACATGTATCAGTCCAAACACTAGTGCTTCAAGAGTGGGATCTTTGCTTTTTTTATTCTAATAATCACCATATGAAGTTCTTAGAAAGTAGTTATTTATAAAGTCCCCCCTCTGCTTTCACTAAACTAAACTGTAAACGGAAATATTCATCAGTGCAGGTGTCTGTATTAATTCCTACTTGAAAAATCAGCCAATCACAAAATCAACAACCCTCTAATAAGAGGAATGCAATTATCTCTAGTACTGAGAGACTTCAGTGAGTGTCCAGAACTTCAGTTTTACATATTATATGCAAAATGGCACCTTCACTTGCACAACACTATATGGGTTAGTCTGTGATTCAATGAATGGCCCTCTTCCCTAACACCGCTTCTTGAAACACACATATTTTTCTTGGACATCTCCTGTCCAAATGCTGACTCAGCTTATTATGATGAAATCTGCATGATCACAGCAGAAGGGGACAATGTGACTGCAAGAGGCAAACATTTTGACAGACAAAATGGTTCAGTTATATTGTTATGATTAAACTGAATTCTGGACTTTGGGAATATTACATTTAGATCATTTCTCTTTTAGTAAAGCCACAAAATGATAAAAGTGAATGTGTCTAATTCTAGTTGCTCAATACAAAAATGTAGCAACTTTCTGGAGTTCCTGGGGGATAGATCCTGACACTTTCATACTGTGGCTCTTTGATTCTTCTTTTAATAGCAGGAGAAGTTCTGTATCTGTGCAGAGCCCAGTTGAAGTTGGTGGGGCTCTATCTACAGGCAGCTGCAGACAGGGCGGGAAAAGTCGAAGAAGTTTTGCTTTATAGAAAGCTTAGTGTAATTGTTTTGCACCAAGAGTAATTAGTCTATTGCAAATGTTAAAGAGACAAGGTTGGTGAGGTAGTATCTTTTATCTGACCAACTTCTGTTGGTGAAAGACATACTTTGGGGCTCCACAGAGCTCTTCTAAGACAACACCGTAAATATTAAAGGTATAAATATGAGAAATAGAAAAGTTTTTTAAATGAGGCTGTTATTTAGAGAAGCAAAACTACCACTACTAATTCATCTTTGAAGGTATGGATTTTTACAGTATCCCTCTTCTAGTTACATCTCTAGCAACTAATAATAGTTCAGAAATATAAATTTACAGTTTGTCTGTCTTATCTACATGGCCTGGATACTGATTGTATCCGCATGCAAAAAATATTGATTTTTTCTGAAGTTCACTTGAAGTATTTGTTTTAATTAGATGAGAACATGAAAGACATAGTGTTGCAAAGTATATTTACGAAGCTGTTGTCCATTAGAGCTCTGGCACTCTGAGCATTAGCAGAAGGTGGACCTCTAAGATTTACAGATATTAGATGGCTTAAAACGATTGGTCACTTCTTAGTATTAAAAAGGCATCCTTAGAAACTGGCTAACCTTTGATAATATAAACATTGCTACCTTTTTTAACATTTGACTGTCTTGCATACAATTATACAGAATATTGTCTCAAACAACGATGAATGACTTAATTAAAAATATTTTTTTTATTGATTTACTTCATTGGAGAATGTAATTATGAATCTAACCTGACTTACATAGCTTAGCAATCTTACTGCTGAAAGAGAGATGGTGACCAGTAAGAACTGTCTTCTTTATCATCTCTTTTATTTTAAATTCAGTCACCTGCAGATCGGTGCAAGAAAATCCATGCTGGAGATGAAGTGATTCAAGTTAACCACCAAACTGTGGTATGTATAAATATGTTCTGTGTCAATTGGAGATAGAGGTGCACTGGCATATCAGCATGTATACAGAAGAAATCTGTAGAAATGTTTTATATTTTGCTAAACTACTAGTGGGTTTTACATGCAAGTTTGTTTGTTTTTATTCCCTGCCCTCTCCCCCACCTTCCAAGTGCACTTAGTTTGTAACAGAATCACACAATTTCTGGGACAGGAAAATATGTGGTGTTCGTACTTATCCTTTATCATCTGAATAAGGAAGTATTACTTCACACAACACACAGTCAACCTGTGGAACTCTTTGCCGGAGGATGCTGTGAAGGCCAAGACTATAATGGGGTTCAAAAAAGAACTAGATAAGTTCATGGAGGATAGGTCCATCAATGGCTATTAGCCAGGATGGGCAGGGATGGTGTACCTAGTCTCTGTTTGCCAGCAACTGGGAATGGGCGACGGGATGGATCACTTGATGATTACCTGTTCTGTTCATTCCCTCTGGCCAGTGCCAGGTGCCCCACTGTTGGAAGACAGGACACTGAGCTAGATGGATCATTGGTCTGATCCAGTATGGCGATTCTTATGTTCTTATGAATATTATGGAAGATATTGAATTATCTTAGATAGCTGAGGTTCTGGATAGCCTAGGGAATTTTCATTTTGACTAGGCATTATCAAATGACACCGTTCTGTTCTGTGTGATAGAAGTTTTGGATAGGAGAGATTCAGGTAATTTGAATGGTACTACAGTTGCAGGCTAAAGATTGACATTACATGCTAGGAACTGGAAAGCTTCTTTAATTTAAAATTTAATAGAATGCACCCAGCCTATGTTTGTGTGCCAGAAAAAAAAAAAGGGTGCATATATAGTTACTATTCTGACTTAATCTAACCATTGTTGATACACATAATTTAAATTTTTCAAAATTGGAAAATTAGGAGTAAAATAACCATTAGGTATATCTAATAATTCCCTATTATCACTACCAAAATTGAAGTGCTGTACATTAGTTTCTGCTGATCTTATTTAGGACTATTAAACTACTACAATCTAAAGAAAAATCTCTTAGAAAAATAGGTTTTATGATAAACATCTTCTTGTATCTTGTAACATAAATGAAATATAATTGTAATTTAAAAAGGTACACTTTGTTTTCCCATGTATAGGCTATCTGTCTTTCATTAAGAATAGTGAAAATAATATATTTTAATGAAAAAGTATTTGTGCAAACAATTTAACTGACCAAAAAAGTTTCTAAAATGTTGTTAGTACAGCAATGGTTTGTTAAAAATATGTTTCTGAATTCCTAGTAGGGTTCCATTTATGGCTTTGGGAACTGATGAAATTGTACAGTACGTCAGCTCCTCTGCGCAACTCATTATAGTATTTCATTATGCCCTCCAGCTAAATTTGATATAAAATATACTGTGCATGTTTGAAAGTTAACTGATGAGGTGCTACCTTTTGTGCTGGGGAATTTAAATTCATAAACCTAACCAGAACAGGGCAAGGTGGTTTTTTTTTTTTTTTTTGATCTATGGAATAACCATTTCAATTTGTATTATTAATTTCAACTATATAAAATGCTAGAGCAAAGTGCCATTATACATACTGTGACAAAGTTCCTCCTCTACCTTGGTGGGTCCTGCACTTATTGGTGGATTTGTTCACTTCACAGATTCACCCTGTGGGTCAGGAAACAGTCCAGAGACCTTCCCCTCTGGTAGAAGCTATAGTCCAGGTCAATTCCTCCTGTGTTTGATCAGGAGTTGGGAGGTATGGGGGGAATCCGGGCCCGCCCTCTACTCCGGGTTCCAGCCCAGGGCCCTGTGGACTGCAGCTGTTTAGAGTGCCTCCTGGTACAGTTGCACGACAGCTACAACTCCCTGGGCTACTTCCCCATGGCCTCCTCCCAACACCTTCTTTGTCCTCACCACCGGACCTTCCTCCTGATGTCTGATAACGCTTGTACTTCACAGTCCTCCAGCAGTACGCCTACTCACTCTCAGCTTCTTGCACACCTCTTGCTCCCAATTCCCCCCCACCACCACCACACACTCACACTCACTTCCTCTCCTCTGGCTCCCTGGCTCCTCTTGGTTTGACTGGAGTGAGCCCTTTTATAGCATCAGAGGGGCCTTAATTAGAGTCAGGTGCTTAACTGCCTCACCTGACTCTTAGCAGGTTAATTGGAGTCTGGTGGTCTATTAGCCTGGAGCAGCCCCTGCTCTGGTCACTCAGGGAACAGAAAACTACTTATCCAGTGGCCAGTATATCTCCCTTCTGCTACTCTGCTGTTCCCAACTGGTCTGGGTCTATCACAATACACATACATTGTGAGTCCTTTCTTTATTTTTACCAACTACAGGAAGCCAAAAAAACCCTTCAATCTTTAAAAGCTTTTCATATCAAAACTATATTAAAATCAATCAAAAAGTATACAAGTCCTAAGAAACACATCAACAAGCACTCAGTCTCTAGACTGGAATGAATGTTCTTCCTATTAATTTTAAAGGAAGTTGTCACCAAATCGCTTAGTCAGCTCTAAAAATTTCAACCATCTGATTTTCGTGCCATATCTGTACTCCCTTTACTTTGTGGTGAGGGCAGATTTTTACTTGTTAATAATATGACAGAAATCTTGAGATGATCTTTTGGTATCTAAGAATCTTAGTTCATATGATTCAATTTCTGAAAGTTCATTCCCCTCCCCTCCTCCCCCCGCGAGCAATAAACCAGGTACCACAAACACGACTTTTGAGGTGTATAATTCCTTTGCAATTTATATAATAGGAAATTGATGAAGTAAAAATAATTTACGATTTTATTTTGTATGCTATAACATACAGTATAGAGTATATGTATTGCATTAGAATAGTACATTTATTCAAAATCTAGTTTCTGGAATATAAAACACAGACTTTTATTGCCTCTACAATGTGTTCTGAGGCAATTGTCATCTTTGGTGTTGTAGCCAAATGGCTTTTACACATTTTCAGCATTCCAAAATAAGTACCATATATACTCGTTCATAAGCCGAATTTTTTTAGTAAAAAAGGAAAGCACCAGAGAAGGGGGTCGGCTTATGAACGGATATAGAGAAGGAGAGGTGGGACACAGCCCCTCCCGCCAACAGAGGGAGCAAGGAGAGGCAGCACAGCAAGAAGGGAAGAGACGGGGCCAGAGTCTCCCCGCTCCTGGGCACGCTGCTCCCCCCCGCAGTCTCCGGGACTGGCAGGCTGCAGCCGTGCCGCTCGGCCCCGCCTCCCAGAGCAGCCTGTGGCCATGCCGCTGGAGCACACTGCGGCCGTGCCACCCGGCCCAGCCCGCTGGGATATGCTGCGGCCGTGCCGCCCGGTCTGGCCCGCTGGAGCAGGCTGTGGCCGCGCTGCCCAGGCTGCCAGAGCAGCTCCAGCCAGGTCAGAGACCTCCTCCCCTGACCCTCCCCAGATAAGGTGGGAAGGGATGGGATGGGGAGAGTGTGGGGGTCCTGGGCTAGGGGTGGGGTCATGTGGGGGGTGATCACAGGGGTTACTCCCCTGACTCCCAGCTTCTTCCTCCCCCCAACAAATTTCCCCACCAGTTGCTGTCCTGGCCTGTCAGGGTAAGCAGCTGGAACGCTGGGACACTTTGTTTACTTAGGTTTACCTCTGTGCCTGCAGACGCTCGAGGTAAACAAACCATGTTGACCCACCAGCGGCTTATCCTGATGGCCCGGGAAGCAAAGTTTGCTGACCCCTGAATTATAGGGTCGGCTTATAAAAATTTTCCATTTTTACTTATCCATCTTGGGGGGGAGGTCAGCTTATAAATGAACCGGCTTATGATCGAGTATATATGGTACTGCTTGTCCCCTGATGACAAATGAGCACTTTTGCTGAATACTGAAATGCAGCTTCTACATTGCCTTTCTTATAAGTAAAACGGGGCCCTCCACTTGACTGGGATTTGTAGACCCACAAGACTTGGAGTGTTGAAAATATGTAAAACCCATTTGGCTACAACACTAAAAGTGACAATTGCTTCAGACAATATTGTGGAGGCAAAAAAAAGACTCTTGTCTCCTACAAACAAGATTTCGAATAAATGAAAATTTTAAAAACATAATATTTTCTCTTTCTGTTTCTCAGAGAGAGAGAGAGAAGATCATGGGTGCAGTGATTATATAGATATGTTTTATTTATTTATTTACTGTGGTCTCGCTGCACCCAGGATTTTTTTCTTTATTTTGAGGATTAGAAACTTACAATATGATAAGCATCTATCATCCTGTCGGTGGTATCCAATACTCCAGTTCACCTCAAAATATATCCTATTTTGTGTCCCCAGCCATGATCAGACCGTTGTGCTAATTACTGAATAGGCTGATATGTGTCATGAAAAACTTGCAGTCTAACTGTGGCGAGCCGTTTTGCTCTGAAAACAGATAAATAGATCAATTATATTTTCAGCTTTTTCCTCATTTGGAGGCTCAGGTATCTGAGGATCCTACACACTGGATTTTCCACTCTTTCTGTTTTTTTAAGCATCTGTTTGTTCTCACTTATTATATTATTAGACAATTGAGACTGGTGGTTCTGTTTTTCAGCTTGCTTCTGTAGATCATCTCTTACCTATCCATTTATCAATCCTGAGTCCTTTTCAAACCCCTCTTTAAGGTTAAAATAAGTATTACCAAGTCATTGGAGATTTACAATAGAACTATAGATAAATATTATTAACCTATAATTGTAATTAATTTGGTACCTTGCATGTGGGAAACCTAAACATAATTTTACTTAAAAGATTCCTTTTAACTTTAGCATAAACTGAAAAATTGAGCAAAATGTTGAATACTTTTTGCTTATGTTTTTAAAAATCAATACTACATTTTCAGTGCTAACTTTCCTGCTTCAATATGAGAATGAATATAAATTAGGGAAAAGAAGATGTTAATTTATAACTCTGCATAATGAACAAGATTTTCAGCTAACTCCTGACACAAAATCAGTATTTTAATCTTGAGAAAGCTTCTTCTTTGCAAATGTCTGCTGATTTTAAAGTAAACAGCATAACAAACTGGCAAAGCAAGATAAATGACTTATTCATGCTTATTTTCATGATACATGTTCCAATTAACGTGTTCTTATGCTGAATGTCAAACCATTCTTTATTGGCATCCTCTGTACAAGTGCTGGTACTTAATGCATATGGTTATTGAATTTGGCACGGGAATCAAAGGGTCTAAAGTGAGTCATGATTCTTTATGCTATATTGCTATGAATCCTACAGAATACAATACAAGCCATTTTTTTCTGGCATAACCACTGGAATTTAAATATTCTTATTAACGTTAAAAATGAAGTTTAAATTAGTTTAGAAAATATGTTAATTTGCAATTCAGAAAAGCTTCCTTGTTTATTGTAGTCTACTGAAATTAAATAGCTACAGAGAGTTCCATCAATGAGATATTTTGCCTTACTATTGCAGGCTTGGATCTCTGAAGTATTCTAAGGTTTAGATGCTCATCTCTCTCACTGAAATTCAGTGGATTTTGGGCTCCTCATTCTCTTAGGTGTCCTTGAAAATTCCAGCATTAATCTCCATAAAATGCCTTATTTTTGTACAAACGTTAAAAAAACCAAACCTAGCAGAATGTTTATAAGGTACCAGTGCTCAAACAACTTCATATTTATTATTCAAGCATGTTCCAAGACAACCCTTCTTACACCCCCTTGATCAGCCAAAAAGTCTTGGGAGAAAGTTTGCTGATGTCTCTCAGGAAACTATTATTGTACACAGTTAACTCTAGAATTTTGGATATGTCTGTTGTAAAACTATATTTTAGGTTTGTAAGGGAGAAACCACAGGAGTATGTACTGACAGCATAGGATAGATGAATAGTTGATGATTTTTAATCAATCTGTGAAGTGGAAGTATTTTCTATAATTTGGAAATGTCTTTGGCATATTATATGCAGTTCTGATAAAAGGTTGAATTGACGTGTAACAGTAGATCTCTATATTTTATGTATTTTTATTAGCTAAAACTCATCAGAAAATATGTGCTAGCATTTCTGACTGTGTCTACCAATGGATGTCAAAAACTAGGGCAAATTTAACTAATTAGTGGACATTAGAGAGGCAGGGTGGATGAGGTAATATCTTTTATTGGACCAACTTCTGTTGGTGAGAGAGACACTAAGGCCTTGGCTACACTGGCGCTGTACAGCGCTGCAACTTTGTGCGCTCGGGGGTGTGAAAACGCGCCCCCCCCCCCCCCCAGCGCAGCACTGTAAAGTGCATGCTCGCTCACAGCGCTGCAAGCTGTTCCCCTCGGAGAGGTGGAGTACATAGAGCGCTGCGAGAGAGCTCGCGACTACACTTGCGATTCACAGCGCTGCCGCGGCAGCACTGTAAATTCTGAAGTGTAGCCAAGGCCTAACTTTCCAGCCACATACAGCTCTTCTTCAGGTCTGGGAAAGGAACTCCCAGCCTCACAGCAAAATGCAAGGTAGAACAGATTGTTTAGCCTAAGTAGTTAACACATATTTTAAGGGATCATTCAAGGTAGAATTGCCTGTTAACACCTCTGCAATCACAGGACAAAAAGAGGGGGTTAGTGGGTAACAAATTGTGGTAATAAGCCATAAATCCAGTGTCTCTGATCAGTCCATGATTTTTGGTGTCTAGCAGAGATTTAAGCATCCAGGCTTGTCTTTTGAAAGTATTGTACAGTTTTTCTTTAAGGATGAGGACTGAAAGGTCAGATATAGACTGATGGTTTTGTGAAAATCATTCACCTACAGGTGATGGAGTGTTTTTGTCTTTCATCGTTTTCCTATGTGAGTTCATTTGAGAGCGCAGAGATTGTCTGGTTTCACCTACATAATTGTTGTTGGGGCATTTAGTGCACTGGATAAGATATTCCACGTTGTTGTGATAGGCACGTGTAGGGTCCATGAATCTTGAAAGATATGTTGTGGGGGATATTGTTCATTGTAGCAGTGAAGATATGTCTTCACTGTTGTTGTAGCAGGGTCTGTTGCGGCTTTGAGTTGGTTTGTCCTGGTCTCTGAGGATCTTTCTTCAGATGTTGAGCATGGACAGGTCGGAGGTTGTTTGAAGGCCAGAAGTGGGGGGTTTAGGAAATATTTCTTTCAGGCTGGGATCCCCACTGAGTATGCACTGTAGTTGTTTGATTGTAGTTGTAGGGTTCCAGTGTGGAATGGTAGGTGACAACTAGGGATTTGCAGTCAGAAGGGGTTTTATTTCTGTATTGAAGCAGATTCTCTTGGGCTATTTGGGGTGGCCTCTTCCATGATGTGATATACTTCTTTAGAGGAGTGTCCTTGTCTGAGGAAGGTGGTTTAAAGTGTGTTAAAGTGTATATCCCGGACTTCCTTCTCAGAGCATATTCTGTGGTATCAGAAGGCCTGGCTGTAGATAACCGATTTCTTGTTGTGTTTGGGGTGGTTACTGGGTCTAGGATGGTAGGTGTGGTGATCTGTTTGTTGGTGTCTATGGGGTTCCATTGTTGAAGCTGATTGTGGTGTCCAGGAAGTTGATGCTGGTGTGGACATGTTCTAGAAATAGTTTGATGGATGGATGATGATTGCTGAAGTTGTGGTGGGAATCTATGAGGGAGTTTAAGTTGTCTGTCCAGAGAATGAAAATATCATTGATGTATATCACTGGTGGACAGTCTTATATAGTGGCTAATCATTCCTATATACTTACTACACACAGTTACCGTTTAAACTTTAACTTGGAGCAAGGTGGTACATAGATAATAATAATAATTAATAATTAATACCTAGCTCTCTCAGAGCATGTTAGCCAATCTAATATGGGAAACTACTTTTGGATCACATTGGCCAAGTCAACAGGCTTTGGGCTGTGAAAGTTGTTTCATGTCTTCACACAGAAAATTGACACATTCTTAATAATATATCCCTCATGGCTTACAAGGTTTAATCAGAGTGTAAACTATCCTATACTTTCATGCACCATAAAACATTTAATCATTTTTGCCTTTGGAGATAGGTATATAGTGAGTTTCTAATACCTGTCCAGCTGTCCCCTCATAAAATTAAAGAGTGTTAGTATTAAGCTAAGTTCAGTGTACATTAAAGTTTCTCTTCCACTTGTTAAAGAGCTATTCTGGGGAGTAATCCCAGTTTTCCTGTAATTTTAACATAGGCTCTTTTTCAAACAGGTTTTCTCAGAAGCTAGCAGTACGATTTGGGCATTGAGAATAAAGCCATCCACTTATCTGAAATTAAGAGATTTTAATAATTTTGTTTTCATTTTGTTGCAGATGGAGCAAATATGATGCATAATTGCTTTAAAAATTCTTGTTATGGCTAAAAATACAGTGCTTTTACCAGAGAAGTGTCAAATTGTGTTAAGAAAATAATAATAATAACCTCACAGATATTTGTATTGCAGTACGTGCTGTGACATGTAATGCACTTTCATTTCCCCAGACCTTCTCAATGCTTAAGAAGTTAAATTTTTTGAAGTTGAGTGAAGTTTAAGTTGTTTGGACCTATACTATAAGCTTCCAAGATCCTACCCAGTAGAACCCAGCATCTATTGTTGTTCCACCCTGATGGATTACGTTTGCATATTCTGTTCTAGTTCATCCATATCTATGTGTTGGATGAGCTAAAAGGACAACATCAGTTGTTTAGTTTGAGTTTCCATTTATTTATTTATTCTCCATTACCAGTTATAGAGTGGTCCTCTGATGTTTTTGTTCGTTTCTCCTCTGGAAAACTTTAGTTTCTTTTACAGTTTTTTAAAGCAGCTGTTGCAGTTCAACTAAACAACTAACAAAATCATCCAAAGCACAGGTCTTTATCTACCCAGACAACTGTTGGGCACAGATTATCCAATAAGTTCTTGGAAAGTATTGGAGACAATTTTTTATTTTAGACGTTGGAGAAAGCTACTAGGGTGTAGAGGCTCTTCTAGATTTGATTTTGACAAATAGGGAGAACTGGTTGAGAATTTGAAAGTGGAAGGCAGTGTGGGTGAAAGTGATCATGAAATGATGAAGTTCATGATTCTAAGGAATGGCAAAGAGGGAAACAGCACAATAAAGATAATGGATTTTAAGAAGGCAGACTTTAGCAAACTCATGGGAGTTGATAGGCAAGATCCCATGGGAAACAATCTATGGGGAAAAACAGTTCAAGAGAGTTGGCAATATTTCAAGGAGACATTATTAAGGGCACAAAACAAGCTATCCCACTGCATAGGAAAGATAGGAAGTATGGCAAGAGACCACCCTGGCTTAACCAAGGGATCTTCAATGATCTGAAACTGAAAAAAAGAGTCCTACAAAAATTGGAAACTAGGTCAGATTACAAAGGATGAATATAAACAAACAGTACAAGCACGTAGAGATAAAATTAGAACGGCCAAGGCACAAAACGAGATTAAACTAGCTAGAGACATAAAGGGTAACAAGAAAACATTCTACTGATGCAGTAGAAGCAAGAAGAAAACCAAGCACTGGGTAAGCCCATTATTCAATGAGGGGTGGGAGGAAACAATAACAGAAAATGTGGAAATGGCAGAAGTGCTAAACGACTTTTAGTTTAATAGCATATGGACATGTAACATGGTGAACACCAGTGAAAATGAGATAAGATTTGAGGTTAAAATAGGGAAAGAACAAGTTAAAAATTACTTAAACAAGGTACATGTCTTCAAGTCAACAGGGCCTGATGAAATACATCCTAGAATACTCAAGAAGCTGACTGAGGAGATATCTGAGCCATTAGTGATTCTAGTTGAAAAATCATGGAAGATGGGAGAGATTCCAGAGGACTGGAAAAAGGCAAATATAGTGCCCATCAATAAAAAGGGGAATAAGGACAACTGGAGGAATTACAGACAAGTCAGGTTAACTTCAGTAACCAGAAACATAATGGAGCAAATAATTAAGCAATCAATTAGCAGACATGGAGAAGATAATAAGGTGATAAGTAACAGTCAGCATGGATTTCTCAAGAACAAATCATGTCAAACCAACCTAACAGATTTCTTTGACAGAAGCAGTAGATGTAGTGTATCTTGACTTTAGTAAGGCTTTTGATACTGTCTCGCATGACCTTCTCATAAACAAACTAGGGAGATACAACCTAAATTGAGCTACTATAAGGTGGGTGCGTAACTACTTGGAAAACCGTTCCCAGAGAGTAGTTATCAGTGCTTCACAGTCAAGCTGGAAGGACATATCAAGTGATGTCCTGCAGAGATTGGTCCTGGGTCCAGTTCTTCAATATCTTCTTCAGTGATTTAGATAATGGCATAGAGAGTACACTTATAAACAGTTTGCGAATGATACCAAACTAGCAGGGGTTACAAGTGCTTTGGAGGATAGGATTAAAATTCAAAATGATCTGGATGAAATTCAATAAGAACAAATGCAAAGTACTCCACTTAGGAAGGAACACATATAAAATGGGAAATGACTGCCTAGGAAGGAGTATTGCTGAAAGAGAACTGGGGGGTCATAGTGGATTACAAGCTAAATATGAGTCAACAGTATAACACTGTTGTGTAAAAAAAAAAAAAAAAAAAAAAAAAGGCAAACATCATACTGGGATGTATTATCATGAGTGTTGTAAGCAAGACACGAGAAGTAATTCTTTCAGTCTACTCCGTGCTGATTAGGCCTCCACTGGACTATTGTGTCCAGTTCTGAGCACCACCTTTCAGGAAGGATGTGGACAAATTGGAGAAAGTCCAGAGAAGAGCAACAAAAATGATTAAAGGTCTAGAAAACATGACCTATGAGGAAAGATTGAATAAATTGGGTTTGTTTAGTCTGGAGAAGAGAAGCCTGAGAGGGGACATGTTAACAGATTTCAAGTACATAAAAGGTTGTTACAAGGAGGAGGGAGAAAAAATGTTCTTCTTAACTTTCGAGGGTAGGACAAGAAGCAATGGGCTTAAATTGTAGCAAGGGAGGTTTAGTTTGGACATTAGGAAAAACTTCATAACTGTAAGAGTAGTTAAGCACTGGAATAAATTGCCTAGGAGGTTGGAGAATCTCCATCATTGGAGGCTTTTAAGAGCAAACATCTGTCAGGAATGGTCTAGATCAGCAGTTCTCAACCAGGGGTCTGGGGCCAGTGTTAGACTCGCTTGAGCCCAGGGCAGAAAGCCGAAGCCCTACCACATGGGGGAGATTTGGAGGATGGCGTGGACTGCACCCTCAGCAAGTTTGCAGATGACACTAAACTGGGAGGAATGATAGATACGCTGGAGGGTAGGGATAGGATACAGAGAGACCTAGACAAATTAGAGGATTGGGCCAAAAGAAATCTGATGAGGTTCAACAAGGACAAGTGCAGAGTCCTGCACTTAGGATGGAAGAATCTCATGCACTGCTACAGACTAGGGACTGAATGGCTAGGTAGCAGTTCTGCAGAGAAGGACCTAGGGGTTACAGTGGATGAGAAGCTGGATATGAGTCGACAGTGTGCCCTTGTTGCCAAGAAGGCTAACGGCATTTTGCACTGTATAAGTAGGGGAATTGCAAGCAGATCGAGGGACATGATCGTTCCCCTCTATTCAACATTGGTGAGGCCTAATCTGGAGTACTGTGTCCAGTTTTGGGCCCCACACTACAAGAAGGATGTGGAAAAATTGGAAAGAGTCCAGCAGAGGGCAACAAAAATGATTAGGGGGCTGGAGCACATGACTTATGAGGAGCGGCTGAGGGAACTGGGATTGTTTAGTCTGCAGAAGAAAAGAATGAGGGGGGATTTAATAGCTGCTTTCAACTACCTGAAAGGGGGTTCCAAAGAGGATGGATCTAGACTGTTCTCAGTGGTACCAGATGACAGAACAAGGAGTAATGGTCTCAAGTTGCAGTGGGGGAGGTTTAGGTTGGATATTAGGAAAAACTTTTTCACTAGGAGGGTGGTGAAGCACTGGAATGGGTTACCTAGGGAGGTGGTGTAATCTCCTTCCTTAAAGGTTTTTAAGGTCAGGCTTGACAAAGCCCTGGCTGGGATGATTTAGTTGGGGATTGGTCCTGCTTTGAGCAGGGGGTTGGACTAGATGACCTCCTGAGGTCCCTTCTAACCCTGATGTTCTATGATTCTATGACTGAAGACCAGGGTCCCAAGCCCCACCACCCAGGGCTGAAGCCGAAGCCTGAGCAATTGCCCTCCTTGCAACCCCTTAACACCAGTCCTGGCTTTCATATGCAGAAAAACAGTTGTTGTGGCACAGGTGGGCCGTGGAGCTTTTATAGCATGTTGGGGGGGGCCTCAGAAAGAAAAAGGTTGAAAATCCCTTGTCTAGATAATACTTAGTCCTCCTTGAGTGCAGGGGACTGGATAGAAGACCTCTTGAGGTCTATGATTCAAAGCCAGTTTTTCTCCTAAATGAAAGTGCTTTAGCTAAAGGCCTTATAAGTCTGGCCTTAAGGGAAATAATTAAAAAAAGAAATTTGGTCCCAGGTGGGTTAGTGGAGTATTCAGTCTGCCTGAGAGTTCTAGGAAGGGGCTTGTGGATCTTCTGCCAGCCCATCTGTGCAGTTGCTCTGTATTTCTTTCTACTTCATTTCTCTTCCATTTTAGCCTTCAGTCCTTACTTCCAACCATAACCCCTGCTAGCAATGTCAGGTGAACAGACGCCATTGTGATGAGCATGAATGCCATTATATGTAAATATGGCATTTGTGTATATAAAATGAGAGCGAAACTAAGTAAGATCAGACTTGGTCAGAAATTGGACTGGAGATCTTTAGAGGAAAGAATTGAAGGAATTGCTGACTGTGATACAGTTGGAAACCCTCTTCCCCTTCAGTCAGTACATGACTGGAGCCTTGGCATTGCCTTGGGAACACTGCACTCTCCTGGATGTCTTTTCGTTCAAATGAGATGTAAAACAGAGATCCTGACCATGTGTAGTCATTGAATATATCCAATAGCATTTTTCATAAGTGTGTTTCTCATTAATCCCATTGTCCTGGCTGAATCCCAATGTGGACAACTCTATTATGTATAATTCTGCTGTAATTTACCTTTGTAATTACATATTTTGTTTTGATTACTATTTAAGTAGATTAGGGATTTTTCCCTTCATTTCACTTTGGAAAAAATGTTCTATAGTCGTCATGACTGAGGACGGCTGCTGTGTTCCACTGAATGATGCCTATATATATATATATATATATATAGGTATTAGTCTGTAAACTCATTTGGGATTTTTCTGTACAGAAGGTTCTGAATAAATGTAGAGTACTAATAATGTATGTTGCTGTACAACTGTTTAGGTTGTGCTACATTTTGAGTTCAGGTAATAGTGTTTCTATTACAAGAAGAAAAACTCTGTCCTTTATATAAATTATCCCCTGAAGGATGTGGCACATTATATGAATTTGCACTAAGAATGCTATAATTCTTCACCAAAAGCATTGGAAGAACCTTCCAGGACTATGAAGGTGTGGGCTATCTAGTACTTATCAGGTGATGACACAATATTGTAGTTCCTAACTGTTAGATGGCTTATGCTGTAAAGTATTACAGGGTGTTGCTGTGGTACACAGTGTGATGGTCATACCAAAATAGTAGTAATTGGGAATTTGTGTTGCTTTTTGAAATCAAAATACTGATGAATTTTTTAAAAGAATTAGATATTGGTTCTCTGGTGATGATTCTCTAATACCATGTACATATAATGTCACCACATAAATATATAATAAAAATGTTAAGGTACAATAATTGATGTATTTAAGACAGTTAAGTTGTAAGATTCTTGGGGCAAAGACGGTCTCTTTGTGCTGTCTACAGAGGTGAGCAGAGTGCTGGGGCTTAACAAGTAAGAATACAGTGGTCACAATTTTGTACCTAAGGAAGAAACTGTGTACTTGGGAGGTTCCCTGCTCTCTCCCCTCCTCCCTCCTGCCCCCCCCGCCCCCGCCCCCCGGCTCTGTTGGGATTCGATACTTCTGAACTCCTTTATGCTTTGAATTTGTCAATCAGGTATCCAGCTGACAGGTACTACATACATTACACAATGTTGTTCGACTTAAGTCCGGATCTACAGCCTCACTGCTATTTAACTACCGTGCCTTCTGAACAAAGATATTTAACCATGATAAACTGCATTGTGGTTTTGCATAAAAGGACAAAAGTTTGAGAATTTTGGTTAGGAGCACCAAGATAACTTAAACTGTGACCTGGGCTCAGTTTGAATATAGATCTCCAGAAGAATGTGCTGCCTTGCCTTTTTAAACACATTTAGACATATAGTTTTTTTATTTGTATGTATATACACATGTATAGATAATTTTTATGTGTCTACCTCTTCTCTCATGTTATGACATAGGAGACACGGCCAGACGGTGCTATGGTGCCACCAGCTGGAAGCAAGGAGGAAAACTGAGACCCTGCCCCTGCATGATATAAGCCTCTGCCAGACATGATCCCTTTAGTTTGCTTTGCCCCCTTTGGAACAATCACCCAAGTTGTTTCTTTCTCCCTCCTTCTGCCTCTCCGCCTCCTCCTTTATTTCTCTATAATAAAGGGGGGAAATAGAGAAGAAAAAGAGGACTGCCCAGACACTTCCCTTCCTATTCCTGATCTCCCAAAGCAACCCTACAGCAATCATGCCAGGTCCACCCCCCCACCTGCTTTGGAACATTAGCTCCACCATTATGGAAAGCCACCTGCTGATGTTTCATCGGATGCTTGTGTTAGGGATGTATTTTCTCAGGGGGATTGAAACCTTCCTGGTTCCTCTCAATCCCCTGTCAGAGATTAAGCATCTGCTCTTACAGAGAGGTTCTTCTAGGTCTGTTGTACAGAAAGATGCCTATTTACATATCTACATTTTGTATGACAACTGATGCTTCTTTCATGTCACCCACAGGAAGGGCCATTACCAATTCATTATCTTTCCAGCTGGCCTGTTTTCCCTTCTCCCCTCCCCCCCCCCCCCCCCCCCCGAGTATATGTGAAGATCCTAGTGATGCTGATCTCCAGTCTTTGTCATGAGTGGACGTTTGTACCCTTATCCTTGTTTGAGCTCTTTCAACTTCTTGCCTTAAGGGGTTTCAGTAGAGTTACCTTTTGCAGCACCCCCATTTTGGTCTGATCCTGAGCTCTCTGCTATGAAAAACTTTCATGTCCCTAGACAGACTCTTGTTTCTTGTTGAGCACTCTGTTGACTGTCAGGGCCTCCTCCCTGGTTCTTGCCAGTGCAACCTGGAGTTATTGGGATGCTACTTAGCCTGTGTGGACTTAAGCCCAGATCCACAAAAGTGTTACATTGAAACCAGGGGAAGTTAGAGCCTAAACCCCTTTGTGGATCTGGGCCTTAGTCCCTTGTGTGTGGCTCATTTGGGATTCTGGTAGTTCTGTGGAGGCCCTGACATCCCTGGTTCTCGTACCTGATGAGTGTCAGAAATCTAACCCCCATCCCTTTTATAAGTAGGGTCCCCTTATTGATTTGAGCTGTGAGACTCCTCTCTTCCTCCCAGATGCTTGCAGAGAACTTGAATCTTCTCTTACGGGCCAGTGCACTGCTCCCACCTGCCCCATACACAAATGATTACATGGCTACTGAATGGAGTTGCTTCCTAAGGGAGACTCCTAGTGGGAAACAGCTTGGTTAGCAGCAGAAAATGTCTACCTCACGTACTCTTAGGATTTGTTGGATCTTTTCAGCCTGGTTGAGTCAAGGAATATCACTGCCCTATTACGCTCATTCTGGCATGTTTTGGATTTTCTAATGTCAGGCTTCAGCAAAGGTGTCAGCATCAGTGCTCTCCATTTGCATACCTCTGCTATAGTGGCTATTCAAGGCCTTATTGAGAGCAGGGACATTATTCTACATCCCTAAATTGAGAAGTTTTTTCCCGTTATCTCTACAAAGTGGTGGTTCATCTAGTCAGTCTTCAGCAGCACCTAGACTTTGCCTTGCAGGTCTGATTGGGAGTCCCCTTCTGAGCCTTTTGGGCAGGCTCCTTTAGCATTTACTTTCTTTTAAGGCTGTTTTCCTTATTCTGGTCACCTTTGCCAGGTGAATGACTGAATGGAACTCAGTCGTCATATATTCATTTTACCTGCAGCTCTTTCCAAACAAGGTGGGTTTTTTTGCTTCCTCCAGAATTCATTCCTAAGGTGATTTCTGAATTCCATGTGAATGAGCCCATTGTTCTCCCTACTCTTTGCCCAAAAGCGGTGTCTCCCTAGATAAGCAGCTGCATTTGTTGGATATTGAGTTAGTTCTGAAGCATTCTTTGTCATTTGCAAGAGTTTAGACAGTTGTGCCCTGAGCCACTGTCACTAGGTAAGTCTGACTGTATTCTGATAGCATGTGATCAAGCTGGTAAACCTCATCCCAAGGTAGTAAAATGCCATTCAATTAGAGTCTCTACATCGTGGACAGTGAGACCTGAGGCATTTGCTTTGGATGTGTGGAAGAGAGCAACCTAATCTTCTCCTCACCATCACTGTCAACTAGTTATCTCCACTTCTTGGGCTGCCTTTGCAAAGTTTGCTAAGAGCAAAAAAATTAAGCTTGCCTCTTGGGCATCTGTATCCTTTATCTGTCCATGACTCCTGTGTCATAGGGTGGGAGAAGAGAGAGATGTACAACAAGGGAAAATTACATACCTGATAATTGTGTTTGTCATAGTCTCCTCTTTTCCCATCCCACATTCCATCCTCCTCCTCTCTTGGGGAATCACTGGTACTGTCTGTACAAAAGTTAGAGGAGGAGTATTCTGGCAATATTCAATCTTTTGTTCTGTCTGTCTTTGCATCTGTGCTCTGGAAGCATCTTTCACTAAAGGGACAGTGTGTGCCTGAGGTCTACAGAAAGAGAAGTGGTTTGTGCATTTCTTTGCCTCTTTGCTTGCAGTTAGAGGCAGCATGAGACTCTGTCTATGATTCCTGTTTCACAGAATAAAAGAGGAGACTGCAACAGTTACCAGGGATATAATGTTCCCTTTTCTTCCCTTTTTCAGTGTACTGTATATGTAGGTTGGTTTGTGTGTATGGATGTATTTGTTGCTTTACTGTGCATGGATAGCTATCTAAATAAATATGCATTCATCATCCTGAACACTGAAAACCAGATACAGCTTTCTCCCCCAGTTTGTCTTGAGTATGTACATGGATTTACAAGTCTTTGCACCATTAACACCAGTATAAATGACAGCAGCATCTGAATCTAGCCCAATGTTAAATAATAAAAATCTTTAAAATAATTCATGCTAAAAATGGTTGGAGAAACCATGATTTCCAATCCTCCTATATGGGCCAAATAAAGAAATAAAAAAACCCAAACTTTTGTGTGTGAAATCGGAGTTTATCTAGACGAGGAGTTAGTTCACAGCAAGATGGGGTATAAATCAACCCTACGCTAGCCTGGCATGCACTAAGTGTCCATGTGGACCCTGCTGCTGCGCACTAAAAGTTGTCTAATGTGGCTGTCCAGTAGATTGGGCCTCCTTAAAGTATTTACGGTACTTTAAATTAGGCACATGCATAATTCATTACTTTCTTATTTCTGTGCAGTGAGAAGTAAATGTAGAAACAGAGTAAGATGGTGATGATGATAGCTCTTGCAAATGTAGCTTAAAATTGTAAGCAAAACAAGTTAATACTTTACTATGGGGATAAAAATCAATGTAGAGGAATTCTTTAATCAATCTTAGGGCAGGTCTTCACTACGGGGGGGTTGATTTAAGATACGCAAATTCAGCTACGCGAATACCATAGCTGAATTCGACCTATCGGAGCCGACTTACCCCGCTGTGAGGACAGCGGCAAAATCGACCTCCGTGGCTCCCCGTCGACGGCGCTTACTCCCACCTCCGCTGGTGGAGTAAGAGCGTCGATTCGGGGATCAATTGTCGCGTCCCGACGAGACGCGATAATTCGATCCCTGAGAGATCGATTTCTACCCGCCGATTCAGGCGGGTAGTGTAGACCTAGCCTCAGTTGATTGAAGCCTAAAAATATAACTATATCTCAGCTGAGTGCTGTACAGAGTGCAGTTTTATATCAGTTCAGTGTTGTTGTTTTTTACATGTCTCATGTTCTGTGGCAGAGAGATTCTACTGGACTTCAGGGGGACTGAGCAATATAAAAATACTAAGGTAGCTATAGGCTTCTTGATTATGAAATGTTAAGTGAATATCCAGTCTAAGCATCTCTTTCAAGGGTAGCAGCATCTATGGGCTGTAGTGGTGCATGCAGTTATCTCAAGTCAATTTTTTCATGCTCTAAGAAAGATTATGTGGAAAAATATCCCCCCACCCCAACATCTCGGGGGAGGGGACATTTGCTTGGACTTCAGGGAGAATATAGTGTCCCTGGAAGGCAAATGTGGGGGAAGGGGAATGAAAACTCAGACCCCCCCAAAATGGAGAAGGGTGCATGTCGAAGCCATGCCCTCCCTTCGGGTTTTGCTGCATCCTTTTGGTTGGCTAAGGAGGTTTGTGGTATCTGATTGGCTCCTCCCTGGTAAGTTATATCTTTCCCTGTGCATGTTTTTGTGGATTGGGAAGGATTTTTTTCCCACTAGGTGAAATTAGCTGAGGTCTTGTGGGATTTTTTGCCTCCTTGCAGCATTGTGGAGGCACAATTGGGGCACAGACTGGGATTTAGAAGCCTATTAAATGAAACTATAGAAATGTGTAGTTGTTGCAACTTGTGGCAATGCAGTGCAGGTAAAGGCTAAAAGGTGCAGCTCCCAGAGGTAAATAAGACCAATGATTTGAAGTTGTGGACCTTGTACCTGTAAGGAGAGGCCTAAAGACACTCTATAGCCCATCCCCACAGAGGAGGAAGGTTAGGGGACTCAGAAGTGAACTGAGTCCTGGGAGGTAGGTTATGGAGGGGTGGGTCTACGTTGAGTTACTACTTAGGCCTGGTCCACACTAACCCCCCACTTCGAACTAAGATATGCAACTTCAGCTACATGAATAACGTAGCTGAAGTTGAAGTATCTTAGTTCAAACTTACCACGTGTCCAGACGCGGCAGGCAGGCTCCCCCGTCGACTCCGCGTACTCCTCTCGTGGAGCAGGAGTACTGGCGTCGACGACGAGCACTTCAGGGATCGATTGCTTACCGCCGGACGTAAGTATAGACGTACCCTTATATGGTGGGAGCCCTGTAACCCTCTATTGGACCCAGTTAAATGCTGGGTATGTGAGATGAGGGGGCATACATCACCTCTACCTGGTGTTACTTTAATAAAGTTGCAGCCTGCCACTTAAAATCCACTGTCGTGTCTCTTTTGTTCCCCCGAGTGTCCTGAGAAAACTATTGGAGTGAGAATGACTCATGCCAGCACATAGAAAATCTGGCACTGCTTTAAATCTGGCACTTCAAGTTTTAAACTCCATTTCTGGCAGCAGTTTTAAGACTTTAATCAGAGAACATACAGTACACAGCCACATACACGGACTCCTATAATGGAGGCTAAAATAGGAATATGAACAATTTTCTATCACTTCCGTGCAAGTATCCATTCACTTGCTAAGTGTAGCTTTTAAAACAATGTGTATCCAAATCAGTGAAGTCGACCTCTTTCAGGTATCCCTGTTTCACCTACCTTGCAGCTTAACATGAATGTAGTGATTTAATTGTTCAAAGATGCACTTAAAGATTTCCTTTTGTCTTTTGTTTGAGACAAAAAAATAAAAAATTGGTTTAAAACTTCTACGAAACTCTGTGGAGGTGAAAAGTCAAAGTTAAGGGTTATTGCTGAATGAACAATATTTATAATGAGTAAAATGTCTTTAGAATTATACAGTTTTGCTTCATTATTAATTTATTTCATTTATGAGGTCTAGAAATGTTACTATATCTACCATCACTCTTCTCCTGAAGGATAGTTTTATGCTTAGGCCACTAGATTACACTTTCCTGTTGTGCCACAGACTTCCCGTGTGTCCTTGGGCAACTCACTTAATCTCTTTTGCCTCAGTTCCCCATATGTAAAATACATATATTTTCCTAAATCACAGGTGTTGTGAAGATAAATCTATTAATCTTTGTGAGGCACTCTGATATTACATTGATGGGAGCTGTATAAGTAACTGGAGCGAGTAAGACAATGAAATCAATTAGAAGTCCTGTCAGGTAGGAGTATGGGAACACAATTAAATAAATCTTATGATGATGGAATGTTGTTTTAGTGTGTAAAGCACGGTACACTGTGTCAGTATACACCTGGATTCTATTATCAGCTCTACTCATGACTGTGTGTCCCCTTGGGAAAGTCACTTAATTTCTCTGTACTTTGGTTTACCCATTTGTAAAATGAGCATAACAATGCTTACTTCACAAAAGCGTAATGATATTTAATTAACAAATGTTTATAAAGCACTAGGAGATTATCAAACAAAAGATGTGATCTACTTCAATATAGTTTATATGCAAGCTATGTTGGTGTGGTGGTGTTATTTGAGGCCATCACTCTTTTGGTTATGATTAGATTTAATGATAAAATTAACACTGTGCATGTGTAGTGGGACTTTTAAAATCATATTTAACATTATTTCAAAATCAAACTTCTTCATGTAGGGCAAGTGATGTATTCCTCATTCAGAATCACAGGGTGTATAAGCATAGATGTTTGGATAAAAAAAAAATTATAGAAGTGTGGAGTATTTATTATTCATTACTGGTGACGAGCTAACCTGAAAAAAATCAGAATATGGAATCTGTTGATGCTTCTTTAAACTTTAGGCAGCCGCCCCTTCCCAACCCTATAATGTATTCTGGAGGAGGTAGTCCTGAAGCATTCTATTCTTTTCCAGTGTCTTCAGAAGGGATGGAGGGAGGAAAGGTAAACCTATTGTTTGCTTCATTCTTTCTAGATTTTCACATGACTGCCAGCTGATATCCTTCCCTTCTGACCTCTTTTAGGGAGGTCAGTCTGCTTATTTACCAACCTCATGTAGATAGTTTAAGGTCATGTTATCAACCCAACCGTTGGCAGAATAAAAATGCTTCCTTTTTGTTTTGTTTTACCACCCGGATGACTGTACATCAGACCATTTTAACTCAGCAGCAGGTTACTAATTATTTGGGTAATAATTTCATAGATGCAATGTAATGTTTCATGCATAATTATTTATTAATTTTTTATTCATTGTGAGGAGAGCAATCTGACCATTAAGATAATTTGTTAAAGAGTTTTTGAATTGCGTAAATAACTGAAAACTATTTGTGTGAATGGAGCCCTTCCCTCCACCACATAAATAGTTTTTCTTTTTATTTATAAGCTCACAAATATTGAAGGAAGTCTTTTGATCAGTCACAAGCAAAATTAAAGAAAGTTAGTAACATAAGCGCTTTGATTTCCTTCAACAATAGGTTTTAATTAAATCTTTTGGTAGAATCAGCATGTTTGCTAAGCAGGAAAACAGTATAGAAGGCCTTACAGCAGTGGTGGGCAACCCGTGGCCCATCAGGGTAATCCACTGGCGGGCCGTGAGACAGTTTGCTTACATTGACCATCCACAGGCACGGCTGCTTGCAGCTCCCAGTGGCTGCGGTTTGCCGTTCCTGGCCAATGGGCTGTCGGCCGTGCCTGCGGACAGTCAATATAAACCAACTGTCTCGTGGCCCGCCAGCGTGTGGCCCATGGGCTGCAGGTTGCCCACCACTGCCTTGCAGTTTATATTTAGCAGGAAAATATTACTTTCCTCCAAAAATCTAATGACATCACCAGTTTTTCTTTTTCTGTAGATTAGGAACGAGTTAACATAAATGCAAAAAATATAGTCCTCCCATCATGGAGGCATTGATTACTGCTAACCCTCTTCCTTAGATATACTTAGTCTGGCTATGTTGGAAGAAGGACAGGAGACTCTCAATGAGGTTTAATTAGGCTACAACTTTATTCTTAAATGTCTGGGAGTACGCAGCAGATAAAAGTGTATAGTGCAGTTAATTCCATGATCATTTTGATATATACCTGGGAGGCTTCTGTATATATATATATATATACATACCTCCCCCTTACCTATCCTGGTCCCCAGCCAACTTGCTGCTGGGACCTCACTATCCCCACCCGCTCGAATAAGGGTTTAGGGGGAAGGCTATGTAGGAGGGATGGGGTTGGCTTCCTATCATGTCAATTTTAGGAGTCCCAAAGCTCCCCATTTTTGCTCCTTTAAAGAATACCTCCTTTAAATCCTTTACCAATCCATTTTATCTGAGCACTGTATCCCTTCCCTAACTCCAACCAATAAACGTTGTAATGTGAATAAGACTACCATTTTTTTTAAAAAAATGCAACAGCTCATATGCTTCTGTTGTTTGAGATATTCTTGCTGAATTTCTGGAACTTTAGGTAATTCAGTGCTGTCATCTGCCTATATCCTATGGCATCCTAAAAATGCTCCACCTGGGTCCTCGCATTTCTGCTGAGCCTGTAAATGTTTTTGTGGAGATGCCCTGGCTGCCCTGCAGTACTATGCATGAGAACAGGTGCTTCAGAAGGTGCTGACATAGCTTTTTGAGGATGTGGAGCTGGTTTACCATCTGGCACTCTAAAGGAGCAGAAAGTCAGCCCCAGTCCACAACTCTTTCAAAATGCCAGAAGGATGGAGGGAAGAGGGATTAGAAGACTGACAGTCCTTTGCCCCACAGATAATTTGATTTGCCATGATAAAGGGCAAGGGAGTAGTTAGACTCTCTCCCGTTTTACTTTAGGAAAGGAGATAAAGAAAAGAGGGCTGCTAATATCAATTTTCCTAAAGTGGCATAAAGAGGCGAAACCTCAGAGAAGATTTTGTAGGAATTGTTTGCACTATTATTTATTTTCTGTAGTATCCACAGTGTGCTAAGCTTTAAGGAAGTCTCTTCTTGCATGCATGCCAAATGTGAAGATTTTAAACAAAGCTATTTTTAAATGATCAGGGTACAGAGTATTTTTCATATCCAGACAATTTAAGATTTTGCTAACTTTCTGAGGTGAAAAAAAGTCTCTGGGCTAAGACCAAACTAAAAAAAAAATGTTTTATCAAATTTTAACAGCAACTGAAAATAGGAATTCAGAATAAAAGTATTAATTTAGACTGTGGTGACGCTATAACCCAAATATACCTACTACAAGCAAGGTTCACATACCAAAGAGGAGAGTTTGTTGGAGCTGTAGTTCTTGTTATCCTTAAAGATCTATGTGTCTCTGTCATTACAGGCTCTACCTCTAGATAATCAACTATAACGTGAGTAATGCGTCCTGAGTCAGAGGTAACATGCATTCTACTTAGCAAAATGAAACAATGGGGTCAGCCTGCAACTAAAAAGACCTGCCGTGATTAGATCACGTTGAAAAAATTGAGGTTGTAAATTATTTTAAATTACTTATACTAATCTTAAGTTTTAAAAGTGGACAGGTAGGCCTCTTAAATCATATCATGAGTTAAAATACTATGTGTTAAAATAAACCCAAGCAATCCCATCCAAACAAAACCTGCTCTGAACCCTTCAACAGGATTCAAATAAAGGAGTTTGCTGTAAATGAAATTCTCCTTTCCTTGAATGCTTAACTAAGTACTAAAACCTTGGTGTCTCTTTTGTTGGTTTTGTTTATTCTTCCTCTTTACAGAACATGGGATAATCCACAGAATTTAAGATTAAAAAAATGCATTAAATATGGTAGTCTAAAAACATTGTTGCTTTGTAAATTACTCCTGCTCTTTGGTCAAATCCTACATGTTGACTAGCTGACTTTTATTAATGCATTTTGAAATTCCATACAAGAAGCTAGTATTAATGCAATATTTAGAAATCAGGAAATTCAGTGCTGAGTTTGAAAGCTCAAACATAACTTTGCCACCCTGTGCTTATTTTGTAAAATATTGTGTAATTTTATATCCTTTAAAATTACTTGTCTCATAATAAAATGAAAACTGGAAATTCTTGCATAACCTTGCATATAGCAACATTGGGTGTCCAGATTGGATTTATTGTTTACCTCAAGATCAACAAAACAAGACAAACTGAAACAGAATCAGTTTAGTGTTGTATAGTGGTGAAAATTTAGAAATAAATGGCCTTGAATTTAATTTAGGTGGTCAGTGAATCATCTTGTTAGAAATATGTATATGTTCCTCCTCATGCAGCCCACAGAATAATTAGCACTGAAGTGCCTCTTTTTGGTACATGGGTTTGCGTGTGTTAGGGCAATTTGGAAGGAGCTTCTTTATACAGAATTTTGGAGACAATTGTAATACTTGCGACTGCTTTTCATTTACTTTTCTAATTCTTTCCTTGAAGCAATTAGAAACATATTTTATCTAAGGAATTCAAATTTCTTTACCAAGGAGATGGTATATCATAGATGGGGAAACCGAAAGTACAAAGGCATTATGTCATATGGGCTAGACTTTGCCTCTCCCTGATGTGATTATCTACTGTGGGCGAAGATACTAGGGTCCCAATAGTATCACCTGAAATTTGACCCATCCAGTGTTCGTACACATGTACTCAGTGGTTTGACTGACAGCTAGTTCTCCTGTCTAATGTAAGGTGACTTGTCTTGCTCACACAGTTCCCCACGTGAATAAATGCGAATAGCAGTAAACAGCAATTTTGGCAACAAATCAGCTAGCTTTGTATGAAGTAGGAGAATAGCTACTTGGAATTTGGGCAGGCCTTGCAAGACACAATCCAGCCTCTCTCAACAGCAGGATCAAAAGAACAAAGCAGTTTTGATGACAAAACATGTGTACTGTGTCACACAAAGAAAGGCTCGACTACAAGTAGCCAAGTTACCCTCCTGTCTTGTCCTCCTAGGGGTGTTGAAAGTCTGAAGTCTTAAAGGGGGGGATTGGGAATTGCTGGAGGTGAAGGTAGCAGGGAGATCTTGAAGAGAGCTCCTGGAAGATAAATTTAGTTTACTTGGAAGAGGGCTTTAATCCAGTGCCTTTAGAATAGCTTGTTCTGACATTTTTCAGTTTCAGGCATGCTTCCCCTTCACTTCCTACATTTAATCGCCCCCTCCTCCACTAAAATAAAATTAAATCTATTGTTCAGTTTGTATTGATACTTCGGTTTTATTCTGTTTTGCTGGAGTCTTACAATGATCATTGGTTTGTTTGTGCTTCCCAGAGATCATCAGTGCTGAGTAGCAGTTTCCCTTAATCTATCCTTGCCAATCTGATAGCTGTCTTGTTCCCTCAAGAATCTTAGTATTTTCTATTCAAGAGAGATGAAACAGTCTGCGGCTGACTGGTCCAGAAATGAGATTCTTACGAGGGCATCAATGAAAGTGGAAGGTGGACTTCATTTGAAGATTATAGCTAATTTTTCATTGGAAAGATCTTAGTCAACTAAAATTGTTTTTGCCGCAGAGAATCTAAATTGGAATGTACAAATCCTAATAATTTTCAGTGTTCTTCTTTAATCCCACAACTCTCACTCAGAGGTTAGAGAACCTTCCATTTATTTGAAAGTACCCCAGGAAAGGCAGGACAGTGTTCATCTCAGCATAGTTTGAAAATGTACATTAAGTAGTTTTTAAAAACGTGTCAGCATAACCAAAAAATCAGTTAATATATCTTTCTGCCTGTTATATTTAGAAAGGGGATGGAATTAAAGCACAAGGCATGATACTCTCACGCAACCTCATTCTAATTTATATGACAAGAATCTTGCATTACTGCCATAACTCTGTAACTTGCACCATGTCGTCCTCTTCAAGACTCTTAGTTTTGCTTTATTCTGCACCAGGATTCCTTCACAGGAATCTTTTCAGTTGATGTACACTGTTATAGAATTAAAATGAACAGTGGGTTACATAGAGAGAGAGGGTGTTTAACAAGTGAGAATTTTAATTCAGTCTTTCTGGCAGCATAAAAGAGAATGAAATTATAGATATATTCAAGGTGGTAACTTTCCTTGGTCCTTAAAAACTCTCAAAATGTTGAACTCATCCATGTGAATCAGAAAGCACCATTATGGACACACAAAGTGGTTTTTCTTAAGATAGTAGTACTCAGAACCAAACGTTTTAAATTTTATTCGGTAACCTTCTAGTTGCTACACATATTATTAAAGTAAGCTGGAGACTATGGCAAGATGGTGAATGTATTCTACAAAACTTGATGAATGAATGTGTAGTTTTATTCAAAGTACTATAGCAAAATGAGTGGTGGTTTTGGATTGAAAAATACTGGGAAAGGACATATGTGAAGAAGTGAAGGGGTGTGTGTGTGTGTGTGTACCTTTTATATATATATATAATATATAAGTTCCATCCACGCTTAAAAGTCCAGTGTGGAGTCCAGAAGGGATTCCATAGGAGCAATTTTGTCAGTGTTCTGCTTCCCTGTTTACATTGATACACTATACAAACACACCTTGGAGGAGAGAAGATGAGAATTTAACATTTCATGCAATGCATTTTGCTGTACTGAGAAAGGATGACTAGGTTCACTGTAGTACTTGAAGAATGATGATGGCAGCCTTCCTGTGCCTCAAGACTATTGATACAGGCACTATTGCTGACTTTGATCGATATGCCAATCAGCAACTCTGAAAATAATTGGTGATTGGAAAAATCAATGTATGATTAGGCATAAAGGATGAACAAGCCAAATAATATGTATATTTTGAGAATCTTACATTAGACTTAATTTCTTGGCAGCATAAATTTGGTTACCAGTTTTGCAGTAAATCTGAGTTTGTTCTCATGCACCCAAGAGTAAATTCCTTGAAGTGAAAGGGAAACCACATACAGATGTGTTTCACTGCTATACTAGACTAATGAAGGACAACATCAATGCTCCACTTCTTGATATTTTTCCATCTTATCCTTCCATAAGTAGCAGCATGCTATAGGTAGCATTGTACTATGTGTATTTACTTCATAGGTTTGGAAATGTCATATACCAGTTAGAAAATTTTCTTGTAAAAAGAACAAAATTAAGAATGTTTTTAATCATGATCCTTTAAAGTTAGGAGAAAACGTAGTTATTAATGTTTAAAATGAGAAAAGGAGAGACACTTAGGGATGTAAAATATGTTAAAACGAATAGCTTTCTAAACACACAGGCTAAGATTTTCAAGTGACTTGTGATTTTGGGTACCTCAGCTTTTAGGCGGTCAATCTGAGACACCTTAACGGGGCCTGATTTTTTTAATTTTTATTTTTTTTAAGAATACACTGAGGGCTTGCTCTCTGAAAATCAGATATCTTTAAGGTTTTCCATACTGGCAATCTAAAATCTATCATTAGTCACTTTTGAAAAGCTTACTCAAGTTGTGTATGATAACAACTTTCCTTTTTTCAAAAGCTACATACAACAAATTATTCCAAAAAATTCTACCAAGTATTTAGAAGAAAAGGACAATTAGTCTTTTCACACTCAAGTGCCATATTTCACAATATTTGCAAAGTACTGTAATGTAAATGGGAAATTTTATTTTTGGACTGATGTTCAAGTACAGTAGCTAGATTACATTTCATTTATTAATTTATTGTAATTTAAATGGATGAAATTATTTAGAATAAAATTTCAAAAGCTGTGGTGTTTAAATTAACTAGGCTTTTAAATTTATTTTATAGCATTGTAAAGAATAGAAGTCTTAACTGAACCCTGTTATGCTTGCATCTGCCTGAAGTAGTAATATTTTAATGGTGTTTACAATAATATTAATAGTATAATATTAGCATTTTTAAAGAGTAGCGGTATGGCAACATATATTTAGTAGAGTTTACAGTAATTATGAAGCATAAGATGTGCAGTTAAATTATGTTACTCTGGGTTAGACTGTATGAGATAGAAGCTAGGTCCTTTTAACCCTTTAACCTCTAAGGAAATACATCAGTGTTCAGATATAATTAGTTTAAAAATCACAATGAGATTAAACTGTGTGTTTTGGATGGAGGAGCAGTAGTTGAGTCATTCTAATAGCTGAAATGGTACATACCCATTTTAGTGTACTGTAATAAGTATTATTTTAAGTTGGCATGTTTTCTAACACTGTAATTTAGATTTTGACAGTTTTGCAGAGTTAATCTTCTAAAATATATATATATATATATACACAAACCTATTATGTTGTTGTTAAGAAGGGAACATTACCTCTTGAATACTGTACCTCAATTTTATTGTAATGATTTTGCTGGTTACCAGGTGGGGTGGCAGTTGAAAAATTTGGTGAATGCACTACGAGAGGATCCGAGTGGTGTTATCTTAACTTTGAAAAAGCGACCTCAGAGCATGCTTACCTCAGCACCAGCTTTACTGAAAAATATGAGATGGAAGCCCCTTGCTCTGCAGGTAATGAAGCTTAATCATAAGTCATACACCATCATTTTAACTATAGATTATCTCAGTGATGCTTTATTGTGCTTCATCTCAGCAGCATATGGATTTAATCTTGTATGCTTTGAAAACTTGTTTGTGAAATGATATCTGCACAGCTTGTTCTCATAGGCGCAGTTGAAATTAAATCCATTAGTTAGACCTTTTAAAATGAAAAGACAATCCATAAGATCTTTTGTGGTTTGGAA
This sequence comes from Trachemys scripta elegans, assembly GCF_013100865.1. Lineage (NCBI taxonomy): Eukaryota > Metazoa > Chordata > Testudines > Emydidae > Trachemys > Trachemys scripta. Next base: position 208,555,563 of record NC_048298.1, on the reverse strand, counting down.
GTATTTAAAAATTATCCCAGATAACCGCAGGGTAATACTTCTAATGTACACAAATTGTTTGAGGGCTCCCATTCATTTTTCTGGGCATAGTTAGGAAGCTGCTATATTATAGTTTAGGTTCTTTTAAAGGTTACATTGCAGCATATTTTATAAATAGAGAAAAAATGTGATTTTGTTTTCAATTTAGCCAAGTACTTAATCAAGTGCACAACTTTAAGCATGTGCCTAAATATTTTGTGAATCAGGACCTTAGACAAGTACATGACTTTACTCCTCTGAGTAGTCCCATTGAAGTCTTCTCACGTGAGCAAAGGTATGCCTAAATTATTTGTAAGGATCAGTTCATTAGTACTTAAAATATGTGCAGGTCTACAGAAGGTCTAAGCTGACCCTTTATTTCTCTTGTTTTTTAATAAAACTACAGTATGCCAAAAATGGAAATAGTTTAGTCAAAAATTTAGCATTTTACTTTAGTATAAAACATCACTGTGATAGCTTTATTTCCTAATAATTAAATTTTAGGAAATCCAGAATAATCTATCTCCAGGCTGATTAAATCATTTTACCAATTGATGAAAGCTGAAAAATAATGTATTTCCCCTTCACTTCAGTTGGGACATAATCTAGGAAGAACTTTATTTTCCTTGCATAAAAATTGCGTTCTTAAGAGAGATTATTATCCTATTTTAAACATAGTCTAATTTAAAAAATAATACTGTTCATTGAAATAAAAAGTCATATTGTGAAGGAAAATGAGATATGGAAATGCCATTGCTGATAGTGGCTTTCTTTGCCATTTAAAATGCTAACAGGTTTATAAAAGCAACTAATACCATTCATCACATCCTTTCCTCAACCCCACCTCCATGGTTAAATATACCATTGTCTTTCAACTTGAATAGCTGTTAAAAAGATTAAGTTGTCTTAGCATTTAAAACATGAAGTACTCCATGGAAATGTGGCATTACGTTTCAACCAACAAATAGCTGATCAGCATCTGAGTATATAACTGAAAATATGTATGCATGATAATGGGCATATGAATGTACTTACTTGAAAGTTGTGATTTTATCAAAGTTTTTTTGCTGACAATATAACCATCAGTGAAAAATACACATCATTGCTTAAAATGAGACTGTACCCTATTTCCTCTGTAGTATTTTTTGGTGACATTATGTCCATTTCATTAAATATTTGTTCTGGCTCTACTTGAGTGTCTGCCACTAGACTATTCCCACTAAAGATCCCACAGCAGGATTTTATAAGGGATAGTGGAGTAGTGGAGACACATGAATGTGCAGTTAAATCAAGAGAGGAGACAGGCTACTCCAAAGGGATGGGGTGGGAGGGGGGATCAGACAGCAACCAGCTTCCACCCTTTAGGCTTCATAGAGCAAGAAAGCATGAGTCTCTAAAGGGCTCACTGAGCCTTCTTACATGGGAGTGAGAATCCATTAAACTCCCCTGAAGATTGTTGAGATGCTTCTGCTGCTGTGATATGTGCATCAGGGACATCATTTGTTATGGAATGAGGAGGCAATTTCCTCTCTCCCCCCTCGTCATTTTCATAGTTCCTCACCACTCAGTGCTGTGGTGTCTCCCCCAGGCCTCCAGCAGCCACTGGGGAGCAGGCCATTGTCAACACCGTCTGCCTCTTCCCACTAGCTGGATGGGTAGCAGCGGCAGTGGCCTGGGCCAGGTCTAAGAAGAGCGGAAAGAGGCCTGGTCCCTGCACCTGGCCAGCCATGTGCGAGACACCTCTTCTGGCCTGCACCCTTCCCATCTCTCTGGGATAGGGCCAGGCCACCACACCCCTCCTTGAGAGTAAGACCGGCCCCCTAAAACCTCCCACAAGCAGCTGTAGCCTCAGTGAGAAGAAAGAGGTGAGGATGGTGACACAGCTTTGCCCCCCACTCCCAGAATTTTTCTGAAATGATGGCCCTAATGAATGTGCATGCACCAACATGCAAGCATGAGGCCTATAATTCACCCACTCCTCAAAATCTTAATTTAATCGCTAGATGAAAAGGTTTTCATGTGCACATGGCATTATATTGCAGAGATGAAAATTCACTTCTCTCTTAATTTGTTCAATTTGGGTCTAGTTTACAGTTTAGCATACTTAGAATGTCACAGAGCAGATACAGTTTTTAAAGTGAAATGTTAAAGGTTTTTTTTCTTACAATAATAGTATAGGAAATACTGGTAGTTTTTGAGGATATTTTGATTAATAGAAACTGAAATCCTATTAAAGTATTATAAATACAAACCTGATATGACATGGTGATATGTTATAGTCTTATTAGATATGACATAAAAGAAAAAGCCAGGAATCTTATTTTCACGTGTGTGTGTGTGTGTGTGTGTGTATATCTGCAGTACTTCATGGCTTTCTAAAGTGAGGGATAATTATTTTCTGTAGAAAAAGTTTCAACAATAAGTAGGACAAATTTCAGAATCTGCATAATGCTAAGATCTGTCTTGTTAACTTAAACACATTGGAGTTAAACAGAATACCAGTTGGCCCCAGATGAAATCAATTTTAAAGCTTAAATACTGAATAAGTGTGTAATAGCTATGGCAAATTCTGATTAAAAGCAAAAAAGGTGCCATACTCTCACAGCTGTTCAAAAGTATGAACTGATTAGCATCAGACATCTGCATCGATTATCCATACTATTTTGATGATATTTTCATTTCTCTACAAATCCTAATGTCACTGTCCAGAACACAGTTTACTCCAAAATTTACACTTTGTAATTAGAAATTGCTATTTTGTGTTTCCTAGGTATGTGCTAGTTTCACAGACCCCTGATATTTTGTTTAATGGCAGTGGGAAAGACTTACTATGGGGAGAGGGTGAAAAATGGATGTTAACATAAATACATAAAAGGAACATCTCCATAGTCTCTTTTTTCGAACCATAACATATTTGCTATATCAAGATGTCATTAAATAATGGAGAATGTTATAAGTGTGCAATCATCTCAAAGCTAAAACTGTTCAACAATTTCAGCACACATAAGCAATAATAAAATCCATACCCCGAAATAAGGTCTTGTGAAAGCACAAAATATAAGACGATATATCCATAGCAACAGGTATGGAGAGGAACTATAATTAGTTATTGACTTAGCGCCTGTAAATTAGCTTTTTATTTAACTTCTGCAAGAGGGGTGAGTAGAAGAAAAGGGCAAAATATGATTTCCGAGATTAATCAAATAGTATTGAGTGTTGTAGGGGAAAGTGGGACTTGGCAAAATGTAAGAAGCACTGGTAGTGAAACAGATTTAGTTTTTGAAAGCGCCTGCATCAGCAAACATCTCTAATAGTTGTCGCATCAAACTTGGAGGCATAAATGGTTCAGCAAATTAAATTAAGGGGCTCATTTACATTGGGATCTTGTAATTGAAACCTTTTAAATCACAGTTCTAACAGAATAATATTGACACATTAGTCACTAAACTGCCCTCTGCTTGCTTAGTTGATAATTGTATGTACGAACATGAAAGTTTGTCATTTGCAGCAAGATTTAAAAAATCAAAGATTTAATGGAGCAATATTAAGTATGCCAATAAGATGGGTGAATGCTAGATGAAGTACTCCAACGTCAGCACTGTGTAGGTGCGACTAATGACTCTGTGGTATATGAATCATTTCAGTGCAGGAGATGACAGGAGTTGTGAGAGTTTTAAGCTTTTTTTAATATGTCCTGGTAATATTGTTAACCACCTGTTGTCCACTGAAAAACTTTTCTCCTCTTGTAGTGCTCTAAACTTGTAATACATCAACCAAAAGTTCAAGGTCTGTAGATGTGAAAAGGGCTTGTTGATAGTGCCAGTTGGCAAATCTGAAAAACTACGAGTCCCACAAGCTTATTTTTGTGAATGCAATATGTTTATTTTCCACAACTTGTTCCTGTTGTAAGTGTCTTGCCATTGATAATGCGCAAGTGACATTTAACAAATGGAACTTTCTGTTGACTCCTTCATTTGGTTTCCTTCTTTTAGCAGACATTGACTAATTTGTTTTTTCACAATTATTATATGCTGAAAATATCTCTGAGAGGTAAAAGAGTAAAATAAAAAAAATGCCAAATCTCTGTAGCAGGCTAGAAACCAGAGTGCAAAAATATGACTCAGCATGCAGAATAATGCTGACTAGAATATGGCTTTTATATTGCACAACATCATATAATGAGGTCCCAGCCTGTGTACATGTGTGCGCATAGCTTGAACTATAATGTCCATTAGAAGAGGGAAAAAAAATCCATTTTGTTCTATACCTGTTTAAAACAAGTGAATTTTTTGACACCAAAGGACACCTGAAGGCTCTCTGTTTAAACCTCCATAAATTAATATTTTCCACCTTTTTGTGGCTTATCAAAGTTCTATGTTTTATACATTTTTATCATGTCATAATTTGTGAATTACAGGGATTTTCAATGTATATTTTTTATAAAACTTGAATTAGGCAGCTACAACATTGGGGCATCCTAAGATGTTTTTTTGCGGTTAGAAATAATAATTATTATGTGATCATACAATAAATGCTAACATGTCATGAATGCAACCATGAATCTTACTAGATTTGTTTTCCCCACTACGTTTCCATTGCTATTGTGGTTCATTGTGTGGAGTCTAAAATGACATTCCCGATCATAATGATTATATTTTTGACAGTCATTAGACTTGTCGGGTATGCAGTTTTATCTTCAACCTTTGTTTTTCATTTCTGCCACAGGTTGAGATAGTTGAATACCTTATCTGAGAACTAGAACTATGCAAACTTTCTTTGTCTTTAGAACAATCCTTCTGAGATTTAGAGAGTTTGCTGATTTAAATGTTTGTTGTACCTCATACCTTCTGTTTCAGTCTACACTCTTCTTCCTGACCTCACAGTTTCTATTATTTCTGGGGCTTCCCTTGTAGTGGCTCGCCACAATACAATTGGAGCATTCCAAGGTATACTTTTGTCCTCTGAGGTGAAAGTTAATGAAGAAGAAGATTTTTGAGCTCATGGAATTTAAAATAGGCAGCAGCAGGGCTGTAACTGCCACGTGCTGTTTCGGGATAAACTACAAAGCCTACCTCTAGACCCTGGTATGTGCTTGTGCTGTTGGCCAAAAGGAATTTGAACTAACCTGCTGAAGACTCCTGATCCAGACTGGACTCTTTCAGGCTCATAGCAGTACTAGAGAAGCAGGGAGTGATGTTTCTGGAGGGTTCAGCTGAGCTATGAGGGCCCTGTGCCCACCACTGATGTCAATGGAAAGACTCTCATTGACTTAAAAATAAATAAATTAATGGAGATATCCTATCTCCTAGAACTGGAAGGGACCTTGAAAGGTCATTGAGTCCAGCCCCCTGCCTTCACTAGCTGGACCAAGTACTGATTTTGTCCCAGATCCCTAAATGGCCCCCTCAAGGACTGAACTCACAACCCTGGGTTTAGCAGGCCAATGCTCAAACCACTGAGCTATCTCTCCCTTCAGTGAGCTTTGGATCAGCATCCAGACTTTAGAATGTTTATCAAGAGATGAACAGAATTTTCCTGACCACTCTGATATCTAGTGGGGGCCTATAGGGTAGGAGTGGCCAACCTGTGGCTCTGGAGCCACATGCGGCTCTTCAGAGGTTAATATGCAGCTCCTTGCATAGGCGCTGACTCCGGGGCTGGAGCTACAGATGCTAACTTTCCAGTGTGCCGGGGGGTGCTCACTACTCAACCCCCTGCTCTGCCCCAGGCACTGCCCCCACTCTACCACTTCCCCAAGCCTGCCATAGCCTTGCTCCTCCCACAGGCCTCCTGCGCATGCGAAACAGCTGATTGCGGCAGGCAGGAGGCGCTGACCGGCGGGGTTGCTGGCGGGCGGGAGTTGCTGGGGGGCTGCTGACGTATTACTGTGGCTCTTTGGCAATGTACATTGGTAAATTCTGGCTCCTTCTCCGGCTCAGGTTGGCCCCCCTTGCTATAGGGGGTCAGTCCTGGGTCTGGTACTATTCAATATTTTCATAAATGTCTTGGATAATGGAATGGAAAGTTTGCTTATAAAATTTGCAGATCACACCAAGATGAGAGAAGTTGTAAGCACTTTGGAGAAATGATTAGAATCCAAAATGACCTTCACAAATTGGAAAATTGGTCTGAAATCTACAAGATGAAATTCATTAAAGACAAGTGCAAAATACAGTCAAATGCACAACTACAAAATGAGAAATAACTGGCTAGCTGATAGTATTGCTGAAAAGGATCTGTGGTTCACAGGGTGTCATAAATTGAATGAGTCAAAAATGTGATGCAGATGTGAAAAGGGTTATATCATTCTGGGGTGTATTAATAGGAGTGTCGTATGTAAGACATGGAAGGTAACTGTCTTATTCTACTCAGCTCTGGTAAGACCTCATCTGGAGTAATATGTCCAGTTCTGGGTGCCCCACTTTAGGAAAGATGTGGATAAATTTGGATAGAGCCCAGGAGAGCAACAAGAGTGATAAAAGGCAGGACAAGAAGTAATGGGCTTAATCGGCAGCAAAGGAGATTTAGGTTAGATATTAGGAAAAACTTTCTAACTGTAAGGGTAGTTGAGCTCTGGAATAGGCTTTCAAAGGAAGTTTTGAAGAAGAGGTTGGACGAACATGTGTCAGAAATAGTCTAGGTTTACTTGGTCTTGCCTCAGCACAAGGGACTGGATATGATGGCTTCTCGAGGTTCCTTCCAGTCCTACATTTCTATGATTTATGATTTTGTGTTAATCCATTATTAGTCATCACCATTTTGATCAAGAGTATTTGGATGACAGATTTTGTTCATTTTTAAATAACGTATTGTACTATTCTATGCACTACTAAGGCTGTTGGTAAAGGATTTTTAGTAGCTCATCATGCAAGGTTCTGAGGCTTAGAACTTCTTTTGTGGTTACATATTCACTTTGCTGTACTCAACTCTCCAGCTTCTTTGCTGAAAGAAAAGAGATCTTGAAGTCATTGTGGATAGTTCTCTGAAAACATCTCTCAGTGTGCAATGACAGTCAAAAAAGCTAACAATGTTAGGAACCGTTAGGAAAGAGCTAGATAATAAGACAGAATATAGCATCATGCCACTATATAAATCTATGGTATGCCCACACCTTGAATTCTGAGTACAGTTCTGATTACCCCATCTCAAAAAAGATATCTTATAATTGGAAAAGGTGCAGAGAAGGGCAACAAAAATTATTAAGGGTGTGAAACAGCTTCCAAATGAGGAGACATTAAAAAGACTGGGACTTTTCAGCTTGGTAAAAAGACGACTAAATGGCGATAAGATAGAGGTGTATAAAATCGTGACTGGTGTAGAGAAATTGAATAAGGAAGTATTATTTACTCCTTCACATAACTAATGAACCAGGGATCATCCAGGCAGCAGGTTTAAAACAAACAAAAGGAAATATTTGTTCACACAACACATAGTCAATGTGTGGAACTCGTTGCCAGAGGATGTTGTGAAGGCGAAAAGTGTAATGGGGTTCAAAAAAGAACTAGATGAGTTCATGGAGGATAGGTCCATCAATAGCTATTAGCCAAATGTTCAGGGATGCAACCCCATGCTCTGGGTGTCCCTAGGCTCTGATTACCAGAAGCTGGGAATGGATGACCGGGGATGGATCACTCAATAATTTCCTGTTCTGTTCATTCCCTCTGAAGAACTTGGCATTGGCCACTGTCGTAAGACAGGATGCTGGGCTATATGGACCATTGGTCTGACCTAGTGTGGCCATTCTTATGTTCTTTAAGTTTTTCCTTACCTTAGGTTTGAGAGGAAATTCTACTTTGATTATTTATCATTCCCCACTTTGTTAATTTGCTTATATTGCCTCTCCATCCTCTAGTGACAACATTTTGTTCTGTTTTTGTCAGTTATTTGTGATTAAATACATGAAATTACAGTTTTAATAATTAAATTTAAATAAACCCCTATAATCTGTAGAATATTTAGTTGCCTAGTTGTCTTTTCACTACATAGGAGCTTGGCACTCTCTCTAGTGTTGTTTAAATGGATTCTGACCAGATTTCCTACGAAGCCTGAATTTTTAATATAATATTTCATTACCTCTTCATTTCTTAGTTGCAAGCTGACATAGACTGAAATGTGTAAACAATTTAGTTTATTGGGAATGGTTTGTTCAATAAATTACTTTTTACAACCAAAACACAATTGTTTACTGATGAAGACACTGTAAAAAAAATATTACTGCCTAAAACTTTGTGTTGATTTAACTTGTATTTTTTAAAGTTATATACCTTTCTTCTAGAGTTTTTGTTTATCACTGCTTGACTATTATGATTCTCTATGTTTACATGTGTTTGTGTGTGGACTCACACACAGTATCACAATTTCTCTCCCCATCCTCACTTTAACTGTAATCTTTGAACTTCACTATCAGACCAAGGCATACAATGGATAATGTGTTTGGTCTCTGGAGATGGAAGGATTTTAATAGTATTACTAGGTGAGCACTCCTTCCCAGTCTACAAAATGGCACTGATTGTAGCATTGAAAGTTCCAGGCAATGATAGAGAAATAATTAGGTGAAAATGCCAGTTCCAGACATAACCGAAGATGAAATATTTGGAGGGAGTATAGTGTATTTCATCATTGGTTGTGTCTGGCACTAGCGTGTGTATGTGTGTGCATGAAATGTTTTGAGTAGATGCCTCAGCTTGTTGTGATGTATCCTTTATTATAAGGATCTTAGTGACAAGATCACTTCTGATACACAGAAAAGGGAGCAGTGAAAAAGATTTTGCTTTCTTCTAGATTCTTCAGGAATCAATGTATGTCGTTGCAGATTTTCCTTACCTTCATTTCAAGGATGTTGTGAAGCTTAATTTATTAACTTTGTAAAATGCTTTGAGATCCTCTGGTGGTTAAATGTAGTGGGGGGAGAGTGAGTGGATGAAAGTAGTTGTACTCTGCAAGACTCTGCCTACAATCAAAGCTGTATTCACTTGTGCCGCTAATGTGTTATGCCACTCATTTAGTCCTCCTCCTTTGTTGCATGCTTGGATCACCATCCACAATTCTGACATTTAAACACTGAACATTCTGACAATTGTCAGAATTAGGCGTCAAGTTTAACACCCCACTGAGCTGCAATGTGAGAGCAGCTCATACCTAACAGCTATTATTCCAAGCTGTTTTTAGGCTCTGGTATTCATCCCATTATCAGCTGCTTTTACTTCTCATTTGGAAGGTTATCTTCACAACCATAAGGACCTAAAGTCTTTAATTCTTGTTGTCATTGTTGTGATATCTGTTGAAAACAGTGACAAACATCTGGCAGGGACAAGTTGTTTCACTTTTCCATTCCTTGGTTTAAAAGTGGGCTTCTACTTCTATGCACACTGCCAGGTTTTTCTTCTGCTCTACTTTTATGGACTAAGCTGAACAGGTGAATTTTACAGCCTGACCCGATGGTGGCAAGGGTAGGACACTTCCAGATCTATTTTGGAACAGTACTCCCGAGCATTGTGCTTGATGTTGTAGACTCTACTTACAGTTCTTGACCTTCTAAAAAAACCCAGGTCATCTTGGGAGAGCTAGCTAAGCTACTGTCCAGCAAGACACTAGAGTCACTCAGATCCCTGGAGAATTCACTCAAAAAACAACTCTGATACCATAGCCCAAGTTCAGCTGCCCAACAAAACCAAGGATTTCCCTCAAGTTATCTTCAGACCCCCAACCCCAGCCAGCAGGATGTGTGCACATGCACACACTCTCTTCTCTGATGGACAGAACATAACATCTTCCAAGGCAAGATCAGAGTTTCCACTGGCTCACCTGAACAGTGGAGAGACTGAAATCTCTCATTCTTAAAGACTCATGAACCCATCAAATATCCAGAGCCCATTATCAGAACTATTCTGAACAGCAAACCAACTAATAACCTGGATTGCCTTCACCAAATCTTGGACTCATGTACCACCTGCTATGAAGTGATCCTTGCAGAACTGCCAGATTGAAACTAAAAAGCTTTATCAGAAGCTGGGTCTGTCTCACAAAGATATATGAGGCCTGGAGGGTCATTTAGGCCAACACACAGGGAAACTCTTTGCCAGTTCCCTGCACCTGCAGCCTGGTGAATCAAGGCCACTGGGGTCCCAACTGGCAGTCGCCTGAAGGAAAGTTCACTCCCCTCACACTCAGTAAGCCTGAAAAGGCACTTCCCATACTGAGCATCCATTAGAAAGGAAATAAAATACTTTGCTTTAATAGATGGTTCAGGGATTCAGAGTTAGCTTTCATGGTTGAAATCTTCAGTGATGAGATTTCTGTTGTCTTAGGTCAAGAGGGGTTTTTTTGTTTTTAGAATTCCTAAAACGGATTTCAGGCTCATGCTTGTTTTTAATACTCATATGGTCTTTTATCTGTTCCTTCCTCTGTATGTCTTTCTCTACCTGCCCAACCTCCCAAACAGAGGCTGTAGTTTGCTTCCTTTTTTTTTTTTTTTTTTTTTAACAGATTCAAACTGTGAGGGACTCACATTTATTCTAGTAGTTTTAGAATAACTAACTAGCAAAAAAAAATTAGCAAACACTTCAATTTGTCATTGTTTAAAGGTTATAGGTCAGTAAGAGTTAGCAGGACAGGATTTAAAAGTGATCATAAAGTTAATATTCCAAAAACACATTGCAAGATTAACATTGGATCAGCAAAAATTCCAGAATGAAGTCTAACACAATACCACTCCCAAGTAACATTTTGAAGATATCCTGTGGCACAGGATTTCCTTTCACGTTTGTAGGATGTTTCAGATATCCTAAAAGGCACACATGAATCTAACACTATTTAAAGATGCAAAAAGGAAATACTACAGTAATATGCAGACAATTTTTGATGTATCCAGTTACTATTGTGAAAGATTGAAAAGTCTAATTGGTTTAGCAAAAAGACAGCAGCTCATTGCTGTCTTACAGAAGGCCAAAATTTGGAAGAAGGTCTGTTGTTAAACCCTCAGGGTTTGCTGTAGTCTAGGTATACTGCAGAGGTGTCATGATTAATATGTGGGGAAGGAGAGCTGATTACTCTCTACAGAAGTGCTCCATTGACCTGTCACAATTTATTCTTTACAGAGCTTGCAAAAGTGTCTTCTATGCATACTGTCCTTTTAGCCTGAGCTCATAGCTTTTCTGTTCTAAGTACATGAAAAAGTTGTGTCCTAAAGCACTGATGTGCGTGAGGAATCTATAGCTGTCGTGACCACTGTGTACTTCCAAGCCTGTAAGATTTATTCTTCAAGGCATTTATTTTTAACAAATGGAAGGAGAGCAAGCGCTTTAAAATCAAAACAAAATAAAAACCAACACATTTTTAATATTAGAATTACTCAGCATTTGCTTTCTTTTCTGAGTGTAGTTAGCATAAACGCTCAAACTTAACACTAGTCAGCAGAAATATTGTGAGGCTGAGCAAACTGGCATGCTTCTTATTTCCTTCATTGCACTTCTCTCTCTAACACTCAGAGAACGAGATGTGAGAACTGATGGGGCTGTTAATCAGAGCTATTGAGAGAGAGAACACCAAGCTCGGGCTGGAATGGTAGCTAGAATCCAGGCGTAGTCTGCAAGGGAGGTGTTCACTGCCTGACTAAGGCCTGGGTAGGGTAGAAAATGATCAAAAACATGTGAAGTGTTATTTGGTGGAAATGTGTCCTGAAGAGTGTAGAATAATAGACTCCCATTTGCTCTGTATCGTAATATTTCTGCTTATAAGATATGAAGTCAGAGCTACAGTATCCAAAGCCGTAGAAAAACTGAAACTTCCACAGATATTTCTTACATAATAGCACTGATATTTTTGAATTTAAATGACGACATCTTTTTAAATACATACCTATACAACCTCTATTGTAAACACTAGAGTTTAAACAAGTCACTAGCTTCTGGGTAACTTACATTAGTGAAGCTTTGAGTGGTGTCCCTACATGACTATTTTTATGGGCACTGGCAATAGAGTAGCTTGTACTAAGCAAGAGGGAAGGAGAAAGGATGTGAAGAGGAGTCTGCTTCACAAGCATAACTCATGTCCCTTTTACAGTTTGTGAATATCCCTTCTCTGTAATATGAATAGTTTTTCAGATAGTTTAAAACAACCATGTAATATCAAAAGTATTTATTTTTAGGTTTTATTTTATCAGTTTGTCTTTAATTTTAATTATTTTCATTTGAAAATAAGAATATGCTAGATATAATAGATACCCATGTGGTTTTTTTTCTCTTTTTATTTTAACCAGCCGCTTATTCCTAGAAGTCCTACAAGCAGCGTTGCTACACCATCCAGCACTATCAGCACACCCACTAAAAGAGACAGTTCAGCACTCCAAGATCTCTACATACCCCCTCCTCCGGCAGAGCCTTATATTCCCAGGTAAAAAGCTAATGATGATGTTGCAGGTTCCTACAATTTATGGACAAAGAATGGCACTTGTAAAAGACTGAGCATTCAAACAAATTTAGGACAGTAGTTAAATATAAGAAAAATGATTACACTTGTTGAAAGTACGTATTCATGTATATGGATTGGAGGATGAGGCCTCTGATATTTTCCCCTGGAGTTCAACTAGTTGTTAGAAATATAAGAGTGACTACACTGGATCAGACCCAGGATCTGTTTGGTCCAGCATTGTGCCTCCTGCAGTGGCCCACGCCATTTATTGCAGAAAAAGGTACATGACCCTCAGAGTAGGTAGATTTGGGCTAATCTGTCCCATGATGGTGTCACCCTAATCCCTATTAGTGAAAGATTGTCTTGAACCCTGAAGCAAAACTAGAAAGAATACTTTGTGTCTGTGATGTCTGCCATCTTAGCCAGTGACAGGGATTGAACTGGGGCACTCTGTAGCTAAAAATGTGAATTTCTATAGCTTGAGCTAAAGGGAGAGGCTCTTACTGCAATGAATTGCTACTTTTCTACAGCCATGGTAATTCCTTTTTTAGATATGTTTTGTATAACATCATTGGAGCAAATTGCTAGGACAATATTTGAGGTGTGACTTTCATTCTATATTCTGTAGCTATCCAATTGTTCCATAAATATATATGCCACTCTGAGCTGAAACAGCCACCTTCATCACTGTCCCTTCAAGTCTCCAGCTGTCCTCCTCTGTGTCACAGAACGTTTTCCTTCTGACTGAGCTTTCAGCCTCCAGTTAGGAGTCAGAAGAGCAGCAGCAGGTTCATCCTTCGGTTTATCACATTGTCCTATTACCACTCATCCAATTCAGTATGCTACCGCAGTATACCCTGTTGTTCCTCTCCAGTAATCCCGTATGGATATTATAGCATATAAATACATTTGTAAAATATGCATTGTAAGCAATACAGATGCCTTAAAATACACAGTGAGAATAGCAAGAGAACATAATTCAGAGGAACAGATTTTTCTTAAATGTGTGTGTAGAACATTATATAACCAAATAGTGATTTAAAAGCCTTTTTTTTTCCTGGCAGTCTTTTGTTACATTTACTGGGCTATGTTAGGAGAACAATGTGCATATTTCCTTAGGGGTGATTAGAGTCACTCAACGGTGACCCTTCCAGCCAGTTGATAAGATGTATTGCCTGATGCTGACAAGGCTTTCTTATGGGTTATCCCAGGGTGATGTGAATGGCAACTTAAACTGGCAGGGGAAGAGAATTGTGCATTTATGAGAAATCCTTTATTCTCCAGAGATACTGAAAACCTTCTGAGTCAGAATACTGAATTTCTTGTTCATGGTTTTGATGATGTCACAATTCTTCTGTGAAGCCCTGAATTGAAACTTGTAATTCACTCCTGGTCACTCCATTGTCTTATCTAGTCTATCATTCACGTTTAGAAAAAATGCTATGTGCTACCACTTTATGTAGTATGCAGCATAGCTAGCCCCCTGCTTAAACAATTTTTCCAATTTGTGTCTTCAGTACAGGTAGTTTCTCATTAAGGATTTTTTCTTCTAATTTATTTGAAATGCCCATAGGGAATAAACATGTCGTTAATTCATCTTGTAACTGGATGTCACCATATCTCTATGCAGGTGCTACTGAAAGAGCATTGTACCCTCAGAAAAATTATCTTCAGGCTTCAAAGATTTAATTCTAAACACTTTAGGCTAAAAGAAAAGCACTTAAAGCAGTCAGAGTTCTTCAGGTTTCTCTTTAGATGTAAACCTTATAGTTATAGACTATAGACCTTTTATCTTTGAAAGTGAAGTTCAAAGATGTTTCTGGCTCAGAGAAGTAATGCCTATAAACTACTTATCGTACATCTAGCTATGTTTCTTTTACTATATTAATTTTATTAAATGAGAAAATGAATTGGTTTTGCACAACATTTTTAATGTGCAATCCTACTTCAACAGCTGATTAACCCATCTATCACATAAGTTGTGATGTTTGAAAATGCATCCTTTATATGATTTATTCTAGACATAAAAAAAATAAATTATGGTAGGGTTGGTGTGTGGACCGACACTAATGAAATACTATATCAATTACTTATCAGTTCAATGCACCTAAAAAACTAAGCTTATTGCATGATTAAGCTGTGCATTTCTGTAATCTTTTTGTCAGTTTAATCCTATTGAACGGTAGTTCACTTCACAAACCCATCACATAATATATTGCATAATATGACTTGATTGAAAGATGTGTTCTGGCTTTTCAGCAGTCTTTTGTCTATAATTATATGTATTTATGCATCTCTTCATTTTTATTTTGTGTACTATCAAATAGCTTGGTGCCGTTCTCCTGGGTTGCTGTTATTGTGTGCGTTTTTGGTTGACTACAACAAAAGCAATAATTCTTTTGCTACTGGAAAATAATAGGGATTCACTGCTTCAATGTATATTCTATATCTCTGTAGCCATACCACCTGGGGGTCTGACTATATCCACAAACAGCAGAGACAAGAGTTATCAGTGAAACTAGAGAATGTTTAGTTGCAACAATATTGGAGCTTACCTTCTTTGTGGGACAGTCATTTAGAATTCATATATTCTATTTGAACAGAGTTACCCATCCATTCTATTTTCATAGGCACAGTTAGCCAATACTTATATATATTTCTCCCACACCAAATGCAGTGAAGCAAAATTTTGGCATGAACATCTCAGATTCATATTCAGCAGTTGGGTGTCAGTATGTAACAAATGATGGCAGCAAACGGCCACCAGAGTCTCTAGCTGAACTGCACATGTGAGGCATGGGAGTTAGAAATGAGGAACTTCAGCTCCAAAAATTTGAGCTTAAGGTGATTCCTTTTGTGATCCCAGACTCTTTACAGTGCCTGCAAAGAGGCTATAAACTCTACCACAACTAACTGAAACTATTCTTCTTTATAATAGAGGTCTTTGGTTTTGGAGCTAAAGAGACTACATTAATTCCCCAATGACTGAATGTGTGAAGTTTGCTATTCTTTTGACTATTGTATCTGCTGATTGTGACTACAGCTTCAGTAAAGGTTGGGGCTTAGCTGTCTTAGATGGGCCTAGGACTTCAGATGTCATTTTAACTCATCCTGTGGTCACCCAGGATTTCAACATATGTAGGGATAGAATGCAGGATTATCAACTCCAGAAACAATCTTTTCATCACTCAAGCTAAGTTGTTCATGAAGTTCTCGGTGGCTATCGCTACATTAATATACTATCACGTCTCAAAAGCTAAACAGGATCTGGTCTGGTCAGTTTTTTTGAAGGGTAACTTTGAAGGACAATCTGAGGCATGCAGATACTGTTGGTGACCCATTAAGTGGCATACTTCTCTTGGATTCTGTATATTTAATAAATTTTCATTTAAAACATAAAGTCATCTATTCATGACTCCAGGAGCCTTTGATACATTAAAAATCAATTATAAAAGAAAAAAGCAAGCATCATCTCCTTATCTGAAAACAGAAAATGCTAGTTTAAAAAAAATCCAAATAGTAGTTTACCTTGCAGAACATATAAGCCATCATTGTCCACCTCCCTTCTCAAAAGACCAAGAATGATAGATGAGCTTTGCAACATATCCAGAATTCAGGCGATTTAAGACTAGGAAGGAGTAAATTCAGGCTGCAATTGAAGTGAATTGCCAGAGATATATGGAACAGCTTGCATAGTAGTGCAACCCCCAAAGATCAATATTATCTATTTCTTGATCATATAAATATTTATATGCACCCACACTCTTAAAACAATGTTCAAGACAAAAAAATGTCCTATCTCAATTCATTCAAAATCTCTCTTGTTTACTACAGGGATGAAAAGGGAAATCTTCCATGTGATGATATTGGCAGACATATAGTGGGCAAGCCAGTTCATAAGGGTTCCGAATCTCCAAATTCATTTCTTGACCAGGAATATCGCAAGCGCTTTAATGTGGTTGAAGAAGATGCAGTCTTATACTGCTATGAATATGAGAAAGGAAGAACAGGCGGCTCTGGGAGAAGAGAGAGCACTCCAACGTATGGTATGGCATTGTTTTAATAAGGATAATCCAAATCCCCTTGTTTAGTTGTAGTAGATTTGTTGGTTTATGTGTCCTTTTGAAATAGAAAATGTGAGTATCAATCTGATTTTCTATGAATCTTATTATGGGAAGATCTCAGGCTAAAAGCTTTTGATATTGTGTATCAAAAAACCCTACTAAATGACTTAAGGCATAAAAAATGGAAGATTAGTCCAATCCCTTATTCTTTATGATGATTGTCAAACAATTTTTCTGTCCAGAAAGTTGTACTTAATAATATTATCAGCTTCACCGTCCAAATTATTGGATCACTATTCTTAACCCAGTTTACAACTTCTCCCAGGGTATGCAGGAGATAACTTTGAGTTACCATTGTGTAAGGAAAGCAGCCAGTAACCAATTTATTTACAACAAGGATACAGGATGCAAGTGGTTCCCTGCATAATGACATATGTTGCATAGGCCCTAAAAATGGCTATATTAGTAAGAACTGTCCTGTGGTTTTCCTCTATTTCCAAAAATGAAGTATGACTGATTGCCTGCATTTTGTAACATTATGTGAATTCTTGCTTACCTTAAACTATGTGGATTGTAACAACTTTTTAATTATAATAGATCACTCTTGGCTTGAGGTTAATATATTGTCCCAGTATGCAAGTTACTCAATGCTCCTCTACACTGTAAGGTTGGTGAGGTGACATCTTTTATTGGACCAACTTCTGTTGGTGAAAGAAACAAGCTTTCAAGCTCCACAGAGCTCATCTTCAGGTCTTGATGTGAAGCTGGGACCAATATGGTTACAACAACAGTTCATCTAGTAATGTGGAGTGTGCAAGTGTGTGTGTGTGTGTGTGTACACACATACATAAATATACACAACAGTATTGTGCTCTGCTGGATCGAATTTCAGACCAGTTCATGTCTCCCTCTAGTGACTGGCCCAAAGAAGATATAGGATGGGACTTCCAAAGGGATACCAATGGGAGCTGAGCACCTAACATCCTTAGGCTCCTTTGAAAACCTCAGCTATAATCCATAGAGCTATCACACTATTGGAGCTTCTGCATTAGCTGAAGTAGTACATTTTCACAGCTTTGGAACAGAAGAACTTTGTTTCTGTTCCTGCTGAAAATTGAGACGTTGCCATGGTGTGGAAAGAAGTTAGGAGGGAATCCACCGGTATCATATAGGACCATATACTTTCTGTTTTAGGTCCAACTGAGGCATCTATTTGTGGAATTTTCCTCACTGCCCAAATTCAGACAAGGCTTATACCAGTGGGGTTCTCACCACTACAATGTAGTGATGAAGCAAATTGAGCCATTTCAGAGACA
Organism: Trachemys scripta elegans; assembly: GCF_013100865.1. Lineage (NCBI taxonomy): Eukaryota > Metazoa > Chordata > Testudines > Emydidae > Trachemys > Trachemys scripta. Next base: position 208,537,757 of record NC_048298.1, on the reverse strand, counting down.
AATTAGTTTGTACCCACTCCCTCACATACTATGCTACCACTCTCATACCTTTACCTTGCCAAAAAAGGAATTCAACTGAATTTTGTCTGTCTCCAAAAAATAATCAGAATGTATTGAGCATAACTGTTGTGTAGAGAATCAGTCTGCCCTTAACAAGATATTTTGACTGCTGTAATTTTAGCTGAGCTAAAATTAGTTATTGAATACTGTTCAATGCATTTGCTGTTCTATTTTAATTAAGTTCAATGTAAAATGCATGTTGGAATAACTATGGTAATCTTGACACCACCTTCCTTTTTAGGAAAAGACAAAGTAGAATTAATTTATCACAGTGCACAGATTCAGTACACCATACTCAGTCCTTGATTGCAGCCAAGCTTTTGAAATCCTTTGAGAGAGAAGGTACAAACTGAACTCAAGCTGAATAAAATATTCTCAGGACTCTGTGTAATACACATACAGAATATTAAAGGATGCATTTTCACAAAGATGCACCTGCTTGCAGAGTGTGCCTTTTAAAAAGAGAAGAGTGGCGGAGACGAGCCCTGGAGCATCCTTAAAGACAGTTATTGTCAGTTTTATCCCAGCCCTCACTTTATTTATTTTTTTTAAGGAAAGAGTCAAAACAAGTAGAAGCAAGTGATTGTTCTCTCTATATAAAATAAAAATTGCAGGGTGGGGTAGTCTAGGATCCCACAGAATTCCTTTTTCAAAGCAGTAATAATTCCCACCTGCTTGCTGCTATTGTAACTGAGGGAACCAACATCATTTAGTTATAGCAGCCAAAGGGAATGATGGCAGCATGAAGCATAAGGACCTATAAAACTAAACTGTTTAGCAAAAATACCATATGAATGTTCGTTTGTCTCCAGTGTACCAGAGTAACACACATGTTGCAGCATTAACATTTTTTTAAAAGTATATATTGGTTGTGACCATTGCGTTGAATATGTTTAACCACCCAACATTGGACATAAGGTGCAGATATTTGAATGATGCTGTGAACTCAGGGAGTGGCATTTACTCTGTTATGTTCCGCTATCCCTATCATTATTGCCTCTGATTTTATTTCCTTCTGTTCTTTCATGGGGATGGATGAGCATGGCCCTTAGTGTTTTGAGAATAATAATTTCCTCTGCAGTAAAATAAAACATGTGACAATACAGTACTTTGGAATTCCTCGGTAGCACCTTTCACTCACTTTATTTAAAAAGAAAAATTTCCAATATGATCGCAGATATATAAGAACTGTTCCATGAGTGCAGTGGTTTCAGAGAATACTTTTCTAAACTAAGCTGATCATACAGAGAAATGCTATCATTGAGATATATTTGTGTGCATCAGATTTTTGCTCTTCGTAAATTCTACTTATTTTTGAGGGTTTGTCAACAATTTGCCCCCAAATGCTGAAAAAACGATATTTCCATGTACATGTTGATGCTTAATTTTTTTTTCTACTGAAAAGAATTGTCACTGTATTTTAAGGGCCCAAACCCTACAAACACTTATGCATGTATTTAACTTTAAGCATAAGAATAGTTCACAGGGCATTTGCAGGATTCAGGCCTAAATGATTAAAGCTTCTTCTCACCTATTTCCCCTCCACCAGCCCTAAAACTAGTTAATATTGAGATCAGTGTCAAAATAAAATGTAGTTCAAATACATTCTCCATTTAAAATAGCCTCTAGAAAGACTATAGGTGAGTTTTCCATGTATCTCAAATCAGTAATCGGTGTTGATTATCGAATTCTCTAGTATGCTGGTCTGAGCCACATGAACATTATTTTCTCTCAAAGACTGAATATATTGTAGCTAGCCTACACTGGCCCAAAGGAGCAGACTATAGAGTCTATTCTTTGCCTCAGTGTTCTTACTTAGAATTAGACTGTTGTTGGAGTGGGACAACTCCATATTATTGTAGATAAAATTAGGCATATGCATATTTTCTTATGGTGTTTCTAACTTGGGTGGAGGGGAAAGTAGCACTCATTGTTTTATTAAGGTGTTGTCTTAGCTGGAGAATTATAGTTCATTTTGTAATCATTATGTGATTATACTCTTGTGAAAAAAGCCCAAAATCTGTACATCAGTATAAGAAACTGGGGTAATAACTTTTCACTTCACTTCTCTATTGAACATTGTATTAGCTCAGAAAGGTAGTTGTCTTGCCTTTAACTGAGCTACATTGCTAGACTGTGCCCTCTTCTAAGTCAGATGTTTAAACTGCTATATATACCTATGCAGCATAATTAATGGGTGTGTACTACAGTGTCTTGCTACTGGGTATCACTTTTGTGAGGCTGGTGCAATATCTCCTCTTGGTTCAAAATGTCACAGCGTATAAATCCTCCTGTAAAATTCTCATCATCCCTCTAATTTTGAACTGTGTGCACATTTTCTGTTACAGCTCACATGGCTCTCTAAAATGCTCAGGGCATTACATCAACTTAGCTACACCTATTAAAATTGGATGTTTCATTTATTATAATTGCAGAGTGCAGTCACATCCTGAGCTGCATTAGGATTTGAATGCCACAGACCTAGAGTAAAGATGGCCAAAGTTCAGGTGCATAGAAACACTGGGATGCTTAAAGATCTGCCCGGGGGTTAATTATTATGCTACATGATACTTTTCCAAGTTGCCACTGTGAGGACTGAGCTATAAATATGTGGATCATAGTTAGCACTGGGAAACGGCGGGGTTATTTAATCCTTCTATAGAGCCTTTCATCTTTGTTAGTTGATTGTAATTTAATTTGTTTCTCTTGTGTACACCGTACTATTCAATCCCTTTCTGTGTTTATTAGTTAAAATGTACTTATTTTTTAGAGTATCCAAGTTCCAGTCACTAAAATGCCCCCAAAGCTTTCCACACGTAATTTATCCACACAGGGTTTATATGTGGCATATGAAATGTGTAAAACCAAAACAGTTTGTTTTGTGGTGAATTACCAGTGCATGCCAAATGGAGTTGGAGAGTCCAGAGCATTAATTGTTTTCAGCACAAGCTCATAATCAATAATATGATAAAATCATTTTTAAATGCCTTTGGGCCTGCTCCTTCAGTTGAGATCAAAAAGACTTAGTTATTTTTCAGAAATGAGGGAATTGGGTTTTTGACAATTTTAAAGGATAGATTTCTGACTAGTTCTCTATTACTGACTGGTAGCTACCATACAGTTATTGCTAATTGACCTTTGAGAGCATCAGCTTACATCCCAAATTAGAAGTTTCCCTGAGAATGTTCTTTAGAGGATCCATGTGAGTTGAAGAGGAGATTGGCAGAGTAGGAAAATGAATGAAATTTGCCATCATGGGAGATCATTTAGGCAATCCAATGGATAGTTCATATATGAATAAATACGGAGCTTTAGAAATCAACACATAGAGAAAACATTTGTTATGAATGTGGTCCTTGGTAATGATCAGACCTACCTGTTTTTTATTACAGCTTTACAAAAAGTCTTGTTGTGGTAGATGCAGTATTTTTTGTATAGTATGGTTTGAGTTCAGTACAGTGCAGCACAGAAGAGAATGCTCATATTTCCAGAGAAGTAACCATGAAAATTCTTAATTGTATAAATATAGGAGGCTAATATAGGCATCAGTTCAACACTATCCCTATTCAGGAAAGCACTTAAGCATGTGTTTCAGTGAAGCAGTAACTTCAGTGGGACTTAAGCACATGCTTAAAGTTAAGCAGGTACAGTATTTAAATGATTTCCTGAATAGAGATACTTTCCTGATTTGTGCCCATTGACAATCCCGGACTTTTTTTTTTAAAGATATTCCTCTATACTGTCTTATTTTTTGAGGATTATAAATGACCCCCTTAGTGTACAAAACACATAGCATGATTTTAATAATCCCATACATTACATACTTGAATGGGTTGACAGACATGCTTGAATATTTGTTTTCGGTATAACTGTGTGATAGATGAAGTGGGGGCGAGGGAGGAGTAGCTCCCTTTGATGGACACCCAGCCAGCCAGTTAGCTGTAAAATCCCTCTTGGTAGCTGTTCTCTACTTGCTTTACCTGTAAAGGGTTAAAAAGTCCCCCAGGTAAAGAAAAAAAAATGGCCACCTGACCAAAAGAGCCAACGGGAAGGCTAGAACTTTTTAAAATTGGGAAAGAAACTTTCCCTTTGTCTGTTGTTCTCTCTGGGCTGAAGAGATGGGCAGCAGGAATGCTGTGTAAAGTTTGAACCAGATATGAAAACCATCAGATCATATCTAGAACTACTTTTAACAACTCAAAATAAAAATATGTAAGTAAATTAGGAATGTTTAGGAAGACGCAATTAGGTTTATTTTTTGTTTATTTTTTAAGGCTTGTGGACTCCTCTGTGCTAACCCCAGATACTTTAGTTTGCTTGTAACCTTTAAGGTAACCCCCAAGAAAGCTATTTTGTGTGCTTAATTTTTGGAATTGCTCTTCTAAAATCTAGCAAAAGCCTAAGTTCCAGATGTATTTTCTTCCTTTTTGTTTTTAATAAAATTTACCTTTTTTAAGAACAGGATTGGATTTTTGGTGTCCTAAGAGGTTTGTGCATATGCTGTTTGATTAGCTGGTAGCAACAGCTGATTTCCTTTGTTTTCTTTCTGAGCTCTTCCCCGGAGGGGGGGTCAAAGGGCTTGAGGGTACCCCACAGGGAGGAATTCCCAAGTGCTCCTTCTTGGGTCCAAGGGGTTTTTTTGCATCTGGGTGGTGGCAGCGTTTACCAAGCTAAGGTCAGAGAAAAGCTGTAACCTTGGGAGTTTAATACAAGCCTGGAGCGGCAAGTATTAATTTTTAAAATCCTTGAGGGCCCCCACCTTCTGTACTCAAAGTGACAGAGTGGGGATTCAGCCCTGACAAACTGTATATCTTGTCTTTCTATATATTTATTTACAGAAATCTTTCTAGTAATGTCAATTAAGAAAACTTTCCAGGTTATTTTCATTTGAATTTTGCTGTGTTTTGAGACTAAAGTTATATTCATATTGTTATGCATTGTGACTAATGGATTGGTAAGCAAAAAGTAAGAATTCATTCTGTTTGTAAAAACGTTTAAAATATTTTGGGTTTGGACTGCCAGATATTGCAGTATATGCTATGAGGTTGTATTGCTGCCTTGTATCAGTACATTATTTAACTTGTTGAATATTTCAGATCTCCTTAAATAGCTAGTAATCAGGTGGTGCAAAACTCCTTTCCATTGACCAATGTCGGTACTTTTGGAACTTTCTTAAAAGGAATGACAATTCGCAGCATTTTTAAAAATACCCCCATGGCTCTCAAATTAAAACTTTAAGTATAATCATTTGATGTGTCTCTTTTCTGTTGTTGTCTAAAATGTGAGTGAATTTTCCAGACTTAATATGCTGTGTTTTGGGTGGGTGAAATGCTTCATCCAGAGGGGCTACATTTGAGGTTTGAAATCGTTGTTTCCGTGCCCATTCAGTCATTGATGTATCTACTAAGACAGACACAAAGTTGCCATTTGTGGTCCTGTTTTTTGTGATATGGACACAGCCCTGATATCCGTTAGTCTGAGACCAAAAGCTCATTTCACATAGGGCATAAAACAATTCTCTCTATATCTTAAATTGCATTACAGAGTAATTAACAGATGCTAAGTGGAAATGACTTGGAAGCCTTTATGTGCTTGGAAGAAGCTCGTTCTAAACCTTGAGTTTTAAGTCTGATGTTACTGAGAGGGATTTTTTTCTATGTCACTGGGGTTATTTCCTAAAATTTTTGAAAAGTTCCATGGAATACTTACCTTCCATTTAGACCATTAACAATAATGGACTGAATGAATTTATGTTTTAACCTCTTGTCCAGAAGATATACTGGCTCTTTTCCCATAAATAATTAGCCTTGTAGAATTAACGTACGTATTAACACTTCATTTAAAATATTTTGAAGTATACAAGACATTGTAAGAATTTGGCATGACACCATTTTTTCCTCTGTTTTAGGCAAACTAAGACCTATCTCTATGCCAGTGGAATATAACTGGGTAGGGGATTATGAAGATCCCAATAAGATAAAAAGAGATAGTCGGAGAGGTAAGTGACCTGGGACACTGCAGTGCTGTATGTTTTTCTTAGCATCACTTAAACTGTAACAAGCTTTCCTTAAGTCAAGTCCTCATTTGGGCCCTCTCTTAAAATGTGGATTTCTGATAACATAATCTTGGAGTGTTCCCATTTTTCATTATGTATACTTGATTTTTGCTCATCCCCATGTTCTCTGCATAGGGCCTGAGGAAGTTGCACAGCAGAGGGGTACCAATTCAATTTGGCTGTGTTTCATTATATTGACATTGCATTATTTGAACACGGTGCCATCTGACTCTTTTTGAAATTGGTCCCAAAATTTCATAAAATGATTTGTTTTACTGTTATGACACACAATTAATGTGGATATTTTAAATCCCCTTAGCTTGAGGGATTGTTATTTTTGGCTGGAAAACATCCCAGGGGGAGCTAGGAGGGCTCAGCTAGAAACAGGTCAGAGATGAGATGTTCTCCAGATGAGAGGTTCAGCTGCAGAATTCCACTGTGCATCCATCCAATATATTCATAGACTTTAAGGCCAGAAGGGATAATCTAGTATGACTGTCTGTATAACAGGCCATAGAATTTCACCCAGTTTCCAATATATTGAGCCCAAGGCAAAACAAAATTAAAACATGCCCATTGTTGAATATTTTCATCGCAGTACACCTCTACCCCAATATAACGCGATCCAATATAACATGAATTCGGATATAACGCTGTAAAGCAGCGCTCTGGGGGGGGGGGGCTGCGCGCTCCGGCGGATCAAAGCAAGTTCGATATAACGCGGTTTCACCTATTACGCGGTAAGATGTTTTGGCTCCCGAGGACAACGTTATATCGGGGTAGAGGTGTAATACCCAGAGACTGCATTGTGCTAAGCACTATACCAATACGTGAAGACATGGTCCCAAAAAAGCATACGCTCTAGGGAAAGACCAATGTTTTAACAAACTGTTCTTACCCCATCATTGTTTTATGTTCACACCTTGTAATTTGAAGTTCCGAGGTTGTAGTATTGATACCTCTTAAACTACAATGATACACTAATGAAAAGAAAGAATATAGCTTACTGTATGCAGCAAAAGACCACTAGCATAGTTTGCCTTACCACTACAAAAAGGAATTATTTGTATTGTGGTGGTGTTTAGTATTCAAGGATCAGAAGCCTCTTGTTCTTGGTGCACATACAATTGAAAAGCTGTCCCTATCCTAAGAAGCTTGCTGTCCAAATATAAGATGAGACTCAACAGATGGATAAAAACCAGGAGGGAGAACAAGGTAAAGTGAAATAGTCAATGCAAAATATACACCACCTTATTCATCTATGATCTAGTTTCTAAGAATAAGACTGCAGATGTCATAGTAAAGTAATAACTGTGTATTTGGGGGAAGACCTGAGGGCAAATGATTTTTTTTTCTAATTTCTTTGACATGAATCTTGAACCTTGACCATCCCAAAATAACTATTGGTATGTTAGCATATTCACAACATACAAATAATTTTTGGAATACATTTTGTTTTATGAGGCAGAGCTAAAGACTTCAAAAATGAAGATAAACCTTAGCAACAGACGAGTGCAGTATATTTAGGAAGAAGAAGTGGCATTTATTAAATGATTTGCAATTCAGTCTTTTATTACTTTTTTTTCAATAGAAAATTCATTACTTCGCTATATGAGCAATGAGAAAATAGCTCAAGATGACTACATGTTTCAAAGGAATAGCAAAAAGGATACAGGGAAAAAATCCAAAAAGAAAGGAGACAAGAATAATAGTCCAAGTCATTACTCCTTGCTGCCTAGTTTACAAATGGATTCATTAAGACAAGAAGTCATTGGCACACCTGGGCCAGACACCACCTACTACCATGTGAGTAAAAATAACAAGATGCATGATGATGATGAGAGACCGGCTTGTCACTTTTTAATATTGCTTATTGCACCCTTTTCTGTTTGATCCTATTTCAGTTGTTACTGTTCTGAGTATAATTGTGCCCTCTTCCCTCCCATCTTTTGGAACTCTGATTTTAATCTTACAAACTGGGGAATGGATATATCTACAACTGTGTTTAAACTCAACTCATGATCCTAAAGGGGATTATGTTTGAAATGGAGTTTGCCATCTTTTTCTTGCCAGCCTCAGCATAGGGAAATCATCTGATCAAATAACTATTACCATTCAAGTATATATTTCACTGTGATTTCATATGTCAGATATCATTAGGCATATTACTATATGTATGATTGATATGACCTGGAAAGGATCAACACAATAGTGGGGAAAACTGAGGGTTTTTTTTCTACTTTTGATTAAGAAGAATCCTAAAGTCAGTAGCTGCTTTTAGCATATAGCCCTCAGTGACTCTGAAAGAGAAGAGTGTTGAATTTGATGTGGCATGTCAGGTAAATCTTTTAGGTATGTCCAAAAATGAAGTATTAGTTAGAAAACAGCAAGATGTTTTGGACCTGCTGTCATTTTTCCACATGGAATAACTACTAAATATTAAATGTTTAGGTCTTGATACAGTATAGGGGAATATAATATACCTCCCCGAAAAGTGAAACTTGATCAGCAATTAATCTCATACTATGGGGTTTTCTTATTGTTCGGTACATTCGTTTGAAGTATATTACTGATAATAATTCATTTGAGTACATTTAAAGGAGGAAAACAAATGTATTCACAACTTTTTTTATTTTTGAGTTAAATAGCTGTGTTCTCCAGGTGGAAGGAGCATCGCAAAAATAAGTTGCTTAGCCTTACTGTATTCCTCCAAGAGAGAAGCAAATAAGTTCTGCAGCAGGGTTATCAAACTAATTGCTGTTATTTTCATAGATCAGGAAAAGAGCCATAATCTAGAATGTCAGTATGCATGGGATCTGTTGTTATGGCTTGATCCCAATTTCTGCTGTGATGGTGTGTGTTCACAGCAGATGGAGCTCCACTGAGACTAGTAGGAAACAGGTGCTCTGTTCTCCTCTTATAATACACTGGGCCAGATCCTCAGAGGTTGTCAGTTGATATAGTTTAATTGAAGTCAATGGTGCAACATTGATTTACATCATCTGATCATCTGGCCCATTAATTTTAATACTTCCTTTGATGCTCCTGTGTATACAAGTTTGATCATTTTCAAGAAAGGTCTTATAAACGTGGTACAGTAGAGCTACTCATGGATCACTTTAATTAACAGGAGCAGTAGGAGCAGTGAATGTGCTTTCCTTGTATGTTAATCCACATGCAGTTGGTGTTTTGCCTTTTGTAGTGCTAACATCTTGCAGTGTCACCTTTAGGGCAATACAAATTAAGTCCATAAACTGTCATCTCTGAGTAATCAGTGAAAGTAGAAACAAATGATTCATCTAGCAGGTTGTGAAGTCAGATTGCTTTATAGCGCTCTTCTTTGTACATAAATTGTTTATAAATTTTATCCTCTTCCTCATGTCTGCAGCCAGTGCTAGCAGAAATCTAAATCAAACCAAGAAACCTTAAAATCAAACGTATTGAAAATTAGGAAATTCGAGGTTGGAATTTTTCTGTCTTTAGAAGTGTAATGAATTTTCAGCACCTCTTCTTATGTTCATATAATGCTCATTTTTTTCTGCATTCACCACTTTTCTCCATTTCATGCTCTCCTTTCTTTATATACATATTTTAGGTGTGGTTCTCTTCTGAAAAATGCTATTTTGGGGTTACATGATTGTTGTCTATCAGTGACTTCCCAATTTGCTTAGTTTCCAAAAATGTTTTTTTTTCTAACTAGTAGCACCACAAACTCCACCAGAATCTGAAAATGAATCTAGAGTCTTTATTACTTATGTATAATTGACAGTAAGGATACCTGTTTAGTGCCATTAACCTTCAGGGAGATTGTACATGTCTGTCAGAAAGAGAAGAGACAGGACTGGGATGTAGTAAACACAAGGAGAGTTGTTTATTCAGAATGCTAGACACACATAGACCCTTTGTCTCCTTGGTGTTCTAGCTCTTAGATGGAGGAAAACAGCTTAGGAAAACAGCTGCACTATGTTACCACACAGTACGGTCTATCTGTTTTTCTGGACCATATTAAGCAATTGTGAAATAGTGCTTAACATCCTACATAAGTAAGGGTGTAATGTGGCTTCCAGAATCTGTTACTAGCAGTGAAGCTGAGAAGGAAAGAGACAAACATGGAATCCTTCACAGAACACCATCTTTGGTGTCGCTTTGTAGAGAGGAGCCACACTTTGAAGACATTGAAAATCCTGTGTATTAAGGCTATGTGGTAGACCCCTAAAATTATACTAGTAGTGTAGGTACAACAGAGGAAATATTGGCAGAAGAGTAGAATGGAAATATCTTCAGAGGACTAAAGTTTTATAAATACTTTTAGGTCATAGTTCTGAAAATATTGTTTATGAATACAGCATTGTCTGTTATGCTGCTTAATTAAACTAAGATGATAAATTTGCTTCTTCACTCATAGTTGTGTGATTTAAATTAGCAATTTCCTTAAATAAATAGATTTTGCCACTTCTTACTTATACTGAAGGTATGTATGAAAGTAATAGCTATTTTGAAAGCTGGCAAAATTTCTGCTTTCTAGTTCCTGAAGAAAATAATGAGCATGAAGTTCATACTGTAAAAGAAGTTGTGTGTGTGTGTGTGTGCGCATGCGTGCATATGTGTGCACATGTACATTTTAAGGACAAATATTTTTAAAATATTGCATGATAAATAATAGACCCATATGTCCTCAAATGGTGATCTGTGAACCATCAGTTATCTACAGAGTACACCTCTACCCCGATATAACGCGACCCGATATAACACGAATTCGGATATAACGTGGAATAGCCGCGCTCCGGGGGAGGGCGGGGCTGCGCATTCCAGTGAATCAAAGCAAGTTCGATATAATGCGGTTTCACCTATAATGCGTTAAGATTTTTTTGGCTCCCGAGGACAGCATTATATCGAAGTACAGATGTACTTGATTCATAGATTTTTAAGAGCAAAAATGGACCATTGTGATCATCTAGTCTGACCTCCTCATAACACATGCAATTGGATTTTCTTGAATTATGAATTCAAGTCCAATAATTTTGATTGTCTAAAATATGCTCCAGTTCAAAGATCCAGTCTTGATTTAGAAATTTCCGGTGATGGAGAATCCACCACAACTCTTGATAAGTTGTTCTGAAGGTTAATTACTTCCACTTAAAATGTTGTGCCTTATTTCTAGTCTAAATATTATCTGTGCCTTATTTCTAGCTTCAACTTCCAAGCATTGGATCCAGTTGTCTGCTAGATTGAAGAGCCTTCTATTATCAAATTTCTGTTCCCCAAGTAGGTACTTATCAAGCAAGTCACACCTTAACCTTCTCTCTGATAAACTGAACAGATTGAGCCAAATACAAAGCTAATATAACTCCCTACTCCTACTTGAGAATCCCTATTTATGCGCACAAGGATTACATTAGCCCAGTGGTTCTCAACCTATTTACAGTTGTGGGCTTCATCCCATGCTACCTGTATGGCCCTAAAGATGTCACTTGGGCTGCAGCGGTGTGCTGATTGGATTGCAAGCGGCCCACGGGCCACAGGTTGAGAACCACTGCATTTTGTCCACGCATCACACTGGAAGCATGTTCAGCTGATTACCCACCATGACTCCTAAATCTGCTTCCCAGGATAGAATCCCCCATCTTGTAAGTATGGCCTGCATTGTTTATACCTAGATATATGACCTTATATTTGGATGGATCACAACAGATTTTTTTATTCCACTTATCTTACCAAGTGATCCAAATCACTCTGTATTACTAATCTATCCTCATTATTTACCACTCCCCAATTTTTGTGTCATCTGCAAACTATCTCAATGATGACTGTATGTTTACTTATAGGTCATTGATAAGTGTCACATATCATAGGATCCCTACAAATCCATGCAGTCATTCCTCATTTACAATTACATTTTGAGACTTATTAGTTAGCCAGTGTTTAATCCATTTAATATATGCTGTGTTCATTTTGTATGTTGCTGGTTATTCACAGATACAGCCAGCGCCATGGAACCAGCTGGCCATCTTCTTGCTTTTAGATGGTTTTCTGTACATGTCTTGTCAGGGGGAAAAAAATGCATGACAAAAAAAAATACATTGACAAATTGGATTATTGCCTACATAAATTATACACTACTGTCTTGTAAATAAAACTGGTAATTGTAATTAGCAATGTTCATTATAATTCAAAAGCACATAACTACCATTTATGTGTTAAAATAAAAAATACATCAACCCATTTTCTCCTGAAATATGTAGTTCAATTCAAAAGAGGTTTGTTATCACACAGAAACTAAAAATTAATGATATGTTCTGAGTTAATAACCTGAGGCCTTTAAAAACTTGGTAGTCTGTGAATTGTATTATTTTGTTGTTGTTTTTTTATTCATTTTTCTTTATCAGAACAGTGACATTACCAAATCCTTAAAACAGTTTAAGGTTTGTAATTGACTTACCATGGCTACAAATGTCTGCTCAGGAAACATGTTAAAGAGTTATGGCTTTGAAAATTAAATAGTTGTTAATTATATCCACTAAATGTGTTTAACTGTTACATCAGTATACACACGTCCTTTAACAAAATGTGAAAGCAAGCTAGTTTATATTTTAGTCTGCGAAGGAGATTGAAGGTGGATAAGAAAGAAATAATAATTTTAAGATTATCCATCATGTCACTACATAGTTTTGAGGTTTTTTCATTCCAGGAAACATTGCAAACCTACATTGATTTTTGACCAAGTTGGGTTTTTTTTCCTCTTCTTTTTCTTCCGTGTTGTTGAGGAAATATCAACCAGAGTGTTAATATTTTTATTAAGTCAAGGCAAACTCTTTGAGCTGCTGCTATAATCCAAAGCACAGTCAGGGGTTCAAAGTGATGTATTACTGTGGATACAAAGTGGTGCACTTAAAGTTGTCGTGGACCTTTGGGACTCTGACACACACAGTTACATTTTTGTAAGTTTGCTGTAGTGTACTTCATAGGAATTTCCCCACCATGTTATGCTTTATTTTTGTTACAGGAAAAGAAAGTAGCTATTTAAGGGATAAATTGTGTCATGGGGTCAAGGCAAGTTGTATAATGTAAATAAATAATACTTTCTATCCCTCTAGAAATAGCACTACTGTTGGAAGGAAAAATAAACTGACTTAACACAATAGAACATTATGCAAGTAAAACAAGCATTATTCATAAATTGTTCCCAAATCAAATGTAAGAAATTGTTATTGTTGACATCACCAGTAATCAGGTTCCCCGTGAAAGGCAGGATATTAAAATTTCCCCTTACCATACTATAATGTAACAAATGGCCATATTACCTGTATGTCATTTTCCCCCTTTTCCAAATGATTTTATACTCTGTTGTTCTTTCAGTGTATTAGTCAATTCCTGTTGATCTGCTGTTTGTAAAGGTAGCTAAACAGCATTATAACTTCTCATGGTCTCTAGATATTCAGCACCCTTTTAAATCATTTTGACACTGAGCTAGCAATGCTTTTTTTGAGCGGTGTACTTTTCATTGAAAAGACTGGACTTATTCAGTGGTTGAGATATAACTGATAGAGGCCTATGAAGCCAGAAAATGTGGGTGGAGAGAGAAGAGAGACAAGCAGAGCAATTCTTGGGATTTTTGTTGAGGATTAATTAACTTATACTTTGAGATACCTCCAAAATTAATTGATATTTATATATTAAATATGGGAAGACGTGAGCCTGAGGCCACCATTAGCCTCTTGCTGCAGATTTGATTCAGTTTGTGCACACTTGCAACTGGCGGGGGGAGACCCCAAAACAAAAAAGAAACAAAAACGCAGGAGTAGCAATCAAAACCAGGAGTTTTTAACCAGGAGTAGCAATCAAAAAAGATGGGAGAACATCTAGGTGATTTTCAGCACCTTTCTATAGTGTTGTACAACTATGTACAACTTATTAAATACTCATCACAATGAGCACCCCTGTGAAAAAGCCTAGCATTCATATCCCCACTTTGTACATGGCGAAATAAAGGCAGAGAGGTTACGTGTTTTGTCCAAGGCCACAGAATCAGTGCCAGGGATGGATTAGAGGGAGCCCCTTGCTCTTAGTCCGTCATCTAGATGAGGCGACTAGTCATCCTATTTAGTTGATTCCCACCTTGTTTCCAGAGATTATGTTTGCTCACCAGCGTTGCTGTCTCAGCCCCAGGCAACCAGCTGAGGCCATGGAGGTCTCAGCAACATCTGTGATCGCACCCAGGTAGCACTGATCCCAGCAGATAAAAATTGATAAAAAGTGAAACCAAACATTGAGCTAACAGGTTTTATGGGACCCAAAAGACCAGATAGGGGTGGCTATGGAAAGAAGACCATGATATTTAGGAGAAATCTAACTCACTTCTAATCCTAGTCATTGTTTTATAATCTCAAATCTAGGGTTTTTTGGCAAAGAAAAAAAATCTAGAAACATTCTTAAGTAAATTTAGGGATTAATTTTCATATTTAGAGGTCCATTCGGGAAGAGGGACTGTGGCTACCGATTTTTCTAGACCCCAAAGGCCAGCCCTTGATGAGAGGTAGATTCTCTCTCATAAACTTGCTGTTTCTCTCCACATGAAGACTGAGATAAAAGAGAAAGAGAAAATACTTGAACAAATACTACTTACCCTTATTATTAAGCTTTTTGAATCAAGGAAGTATATTAAGAGAGTGTGTCTGCATGAAACCTTGTAGCAGCATGCACATGAGAAAAGAGGTCTGCACTTCTTCATACAACACAAGTCCTAATAAACTAGTACACAAAGACCTTTTAACATGTAAATAAAGGATTGAAGTTCTTAGATCCATGGACAGAAAAGGCAATGTTGCATGCTGGGAGGTCAAAAGAACTAGTATTATTTTTATTTTAAGGAGAACGGTATTTATATTTTAGTTTGCGAAGGAGATTGAAGGTGGATAAGAGAGAAATAATAATTTTAAGATTATCCACCGTGTCACGGTGTTTAAATTACTTCTGCTTGATTATTTTTCCTTATAATTGTGCATTTTTAACAAAACAATTACAGGGGAAAAGTAAAAAATACAGCAAAACAGATTTTAAGAAGGTGTTTAAAATCTGGACTCTTATTATCGTACTGTTGCAACATATGTTGCTTGGCATATTTTCTACTTTCAGTTGCCTGAAGTCCACAAAGTGAAATTATTTAAACATCATACTATCTAGTGCTTAATTTGTTCCAGGGCTTGCCAAGGCTGAGCCCCGGCACCTCTAGGCTGGCAGTTCATAGCCCCGGCACCTCTAGGCTGGCAGTTCATAGCCCCGGCACCTCTAGGCTGGCAGTTCATAGCCCCGGCACCTCTAGGCTGGCAGTTCATAGATCCGGGACATGTGGGTTTGCTGCATCAGTTATGAATGTAAAAAAATTGCTTGAGCCCTGGCACCTGATTACTAGTGCCCTGGCACCTCTTTCATTACAAATTAAGCACTGTGACGATCTCTTTTTTGATGCAATAGTCTATAGTTACTCTGGTCACTTCGTAGTATAAAAAAATCTACCAGTTGCTCTGGAGAGCCAACTAAACCTGGAGAATAGTGGGAAATGTTTTGCACTAATATTTGCTTTCATTTTTAAAGACTAGTTTCAGCAGTGTTCATTTTCTTTCCATGAACTTTTGTGGCTGAGTAGCATGAATGTTTGCAGAATGATTTTAGGTTTATATGCTTGAATTCCCAGGAAGGCAAATTTTATATTTCTTTTTGCAAACATTTATCAGACACCCGATTAAAAGAATTTTGCATGTCTAGTTAGGGTACAAAAACAGTGCTATATATCTGTTGACAAATAAGAAACAACTCTTGAATTTCAAATAAGCAGCCATAGGTTAAATAAAATTCATGAACACTTTTTTGTCGAATAATGCATACATTGTGAAGAAATTGCAATCTGTGCACAAAAAAGGAGGCAAAATTTAATTTAATTTGTTACAATTACAAAATTTAATTTGTTAAATTACAGATATAACCGTGCTACAATACACAGAGTAGCTTCCATGGAAGACTTAAGAAAATAAAAACCCATGTGAAGGTTGTACACATCATTATTAAAATTCCCCTGCAAATGAATAAATAATTATTTGTAATCTCAGCCAGAATTCTGAAAAAAGTGGGTGCGTACAGTTAGACTCCTAACTACATAGTTAGCACCTAGAACCAGCTTGATTTTTTTTCAGGTGTGGAGTGTCCCCAGCTCCCACTGAAATATTAATAATATTCTATAAAAATCCAACCCTGCTCTGGTACATGAAAATTATTTTAAATCAATACATGTTGCATTAACTAACTCAAAATTTACCATATGATACACTCTACCTTCCTATGCTAACTGATCCCCACTTGTGCCTGAAAGGGATTCACCATAAGAAAGACAGAAGGTACCACTACCTGCTCTCCTTCATGACTTTCAGTGGAGAGCAGGTGTAAGTAGCAGATGAAATTCCATAGGACCCTTCACTGAATTAGTGTCTTCCCAGCTGCCTGGGGTTGCCTATCTTTTGGCTGGTGCAGACTTCCAGATGGATAGGAAACTCTGGCTTCTTTCTACCTCATCAGTCTCCCTTCATTGAACTTTCTGCCGTGGATGAATCTGGGCCAACAAATCTACACTAAAAACTGGGAAGGAGGGGATAAAGTATCTGTAGCTGTTCCACTGTGGAAGTGGTAAGAATGCAGGGCAGCCCTGCTTTCTTCAGTAGAAAAAGGAGTAGCTTTACAAAGTTATAGAAGGATAAAGAGTGCTTAAAAGTTTATTCAAAAGCAAAGCTGCTAGTAAAATATTCCCTTTAATGTGATGCAGAATGAAACAGTTGTCAGTGCTGTGGATGTATCTGACACCTATTCATACCTTGTGCTGTCACCCTCCCCACTATGCTTCAGCTAAAAAGGCTTTCCCAGTTATGGACTGTTGCCTTAACGGAGGGAGTTCCTCTACCAATCATTTTAATTGTTTCATTATGTTGGGAAATGAGCAGACTGAGTAAATAACTGTAGAATTCCACCCTCGTGCCTACTGGAGCATGAAACGGTCATGTGCACAATTGCAAGAGTCTCAAAGGTTCCAACATTGCCTGTAGCCAGGGCACATGGCTGTCTTGTCCAGGTCTCCACCAGTTTTCTCAAACTGGATAAGCACATCTCCCTTTCTGGGGTGGAGGAGATAGGCTTCCAACCTCTGTTTGCCAAGAATAAGAATCTGAGTGATATTGTACATCGTCTTTCCTTGTACTATGGAAAAAATAATCATGCTTTAGAGAAAATGTTGGAGAGGGAAGTGAACAAAGTGATGAGCGATGTCACCATCAAAGACAGGAACTCTTGAATCCTAATAATCTTGCTAGAGAAAAAAGTAGGAAATACCTAAGGAGTACATGGAAGGATAAGAGTGAACAATAAATGGTAGTTTAAGCAGTGAAGAGAATTGTTTTATATTCTCTAGATTTAAGGCTTTGATTCAGTTATAACATTACTGCTTAGCTCAAGCCAGCTTGTACACAAGCAGTCCCCTCAATAACCTGTTCTGTAGGTTCTACCCTTGGCATCTCTTGGAGACAAAACTTTAGACTGAAGACATAACTACCACATGCAATTGTGACCTCTGATTTCTGACTAGGCATGTTTGCCTAATATTTGCCAAAATATTATTGTTTTGTCCTTTTTTGTACAAAATCATTCTAATTAATTTCACTTATTCCTGTGTTGTGATCTCAGTGTCATTCATATCACAAAAAGGAAAGTAAGGCCACATCTGCAATTTCAGCTATGTTTTTGCACCCTCTTGAACTGTTAATTAAATCTGGAATTACTATTGCAACAAAACAATGCGGCTAAGGAGAAAAGATGAGGATGGCACATAGGTAAACTTGAAGCGCACATCACTTTTTAACATTTAATTAAACTTGTTTATTGCCCTCTCACTGGTCGGTCTGTGTGGAAAGAATGAACTGTTATAATTTTCTGCCATGTGTGACAAGGCACTTCCTCCACCTCGGCAGGCTCAGCACTTCCCTCTCTGGCGGTGGGGCCTGATATAAGTCAGCCCCACTCTGGACAGCATTTATTCACCCTCTTGAGGGTTTATTTCCCAGTATTTTCCAGGCAGGCCTCAGGAGTGCTCCTCCACCAAACAAACAAACAAAAAGAAACCAGTTCCAATGCAAAACAAAGGGGGACATCTTTCCCTACTCCCACTCTGAGGGTGGGTGACCTTGTTATTGGCCCTGAGGTGCCAGTCCTTCCCCTAAGCAGGCAATATGTTATGTAGCTTCCCATGTAGGGAGAAGATCAGCCATCTACCCTGCAGAAGCTTGTCTCTTCCCCTCTCTTACTGGAGGAGGAGTTTTTAAAGGTCTCAGGCAGCCCTTAATTGGACTCGGGTGTCCCTAATTGACCTGAGGTAACCCCTTTTCAGCTTATAGGGAAAAGAGCCTTTTTTGTTCTAGGACTAATATACCTGCCTTGGCGTTTTGAGAAGCAGATTGTTTCTTTACTGCCTCATGGACAGCTGCAAGCACAATCTTCTGTATTAGGGACTTTTTTATTGATATGGGATGTTGAAGTTGAAGATCTCAAAATGGAAAAACTGTTAAGTGTGATTTGATCATCCAGGCAGCAGTTGGTTTGCATAATCTCAAATGTGTACAACTGTTGTGAAATTGAGGTGCTGAATTCCAGAACTTCAGTATGGAGCTTTTCTCTTTCTTTGATTAACAAGCCACCACTAGTCCATTTTTAAGGTTCTTACATCAAGAAAACTATATAACTTAACTAAATTTTATTTCTTTATTTACAAATGAATCTTGTTTTGAAAAATAAAACTATGCTCCTGCAGCTGTCCAGCCTGTCTTTGTCATGCATGATAAAACAAATAGAGAGAGAGAGAGACACACACACTTAGTAAGGTATCTAATCTAGCCTGCCAGTGCAAGACTATTCCCAGCGGTATATTATCTATAGTTTTGTCAAGTTTAATTTTACATTGTCAAGAGAGGTAGATCTACAGTCTAATACATCTCACCATTCAGCTTTCTTGATTTTTTTTCAGTCTATATTTCCCTGTTATCTATTTCATTTAATCATTCCTGGTTATGTCCCCGTTGTATCAGCCTGCAGGATTCTTCTTCCTTCTGTGGTGTTTACATACTCCCTATAGCTCTAGCTTTCCTGTCATGTCACCCTATGTAGTACAATTTAGAGATTGTTATAGACCAGTTGAATCAGTAAGCCAGTTTCTCTTCTGTTAAATGAGAGGTTAAATGTGGCAGGCTGTGTAGTTGTTTCAGACAAAAATACATCTTGGGTACATGGTGAGGTAGCAAGCTGTGTCACACCAGAAACCTTGAAGTGTGGTTATCTCATAACAACTAGACTCCCTGGTGTTTTTTAATCCACCTAGAAAATTGTATACCTGGCCATTTGAATGGCAAAATAAATAGTAAGGTTAAATAGTATTGAACTTGTCATGAATATAGGGGGAAGGGTAGCAACCTTTATGTATGCCAGCCCATTCAGTAGCATAAAATCCCTCCTTGGCAGCTGTACTGGATTGCTGAACCCTTTGGGGGTACCCTGACATGAAAGACCCCCTAAACTTATATTCTACCAGCTTAGGTTAAAATTTCTCCAAGGCACAAATTCCTTTCCTTGTCCTTGGATGGTATATTGCTGCCACTACCAAGTGATTTACACAAAAATTCAGGGAAGGGTCACTTGGAATCCCTACCCCCACCCCAAGCCCCTTCACCCCCTTTCCTGGGGAGGCTTGAGAATAAAATACCAACCAGTTGCCTTAGCAACATGAGCTCAAACAGACCCTTTGTCTTTAGGACACTGAAATCAATCAGGTTCTTAAAAGAAGAACTTTTATTATAAAGAAAAAAGTAAAACACTCACACCTGCATAATCAGGGTGGAAGGTAACTTTACAGGGTAATAAAAAGATTTAAAACACAGAGAATTCCCCTCTGGGCTCAGCTTCACAGTTACAAAAACAGGAATGAAACTTCCTCTGTAGAATAGGGAAATTCACAAGCCAAAACAAGAGATAACCTAACGCATTTCCATGCCCTACTCAGTTTCTGAGGTTTTAGATGGATTATTCCAGGTATATTTTTCAGGAGATATTGTACCTACTTGGCTTCTCCCTCCATCCGGAGAGGGAACAACACACAGAACAACAAAACAAATTCTTCCTCTGCAGATTTTAAAGTATCTTCTTTCCTCATTGGTCATAAGAACGGCCGTACTGGGTCAGACCAAAGGTCCATCTAGCCCAGTATCCTGTCTACCGACAGTGGCCAATGCCAGGTCCCCCAGAGGGAGTGAACCTAACAGGTAATGATCAAGTGATCTTTCTCCTGCCATCCTTCTGGTCAGGTTTACCCTTAACCCTTTACAGGTAAGGCAATCCAGCACAGCTGCCAAGGAGGGATTTTATGTTACTGAATGGGCTGGCATACAAAAAGGTTGCAACCCTTCCCCCTATATTCATGACAGAACTATATGGTTGTCACATAGTCATGGATTAGAAACTTAGTTGGCCAATCAGATTGTTCTCTGTGTTAACCAATTTCTGGAAGTATGGAAGCAACCCCACTAGGCTAGTGGAGATTTGGAATCCTCCGAGGCTCTTGTGGTAGCAAAAGGAAGACAACTGAGTCATTCTTCCCTTATTGCAGATGATGCTCAGTGTTTGTTCATAACAGTCAGAGATGGTGAGCTGACCATTACATAATCTCTTATGGACCACTGAGTAGGTAGATTTTGTGGTATAAAAAGAAAGAAGAGAGTTCTAAAGAAGTCCCCAAATGACAGAGTTGAGGGAAACAATCCCATCACAGTTTAAAGTAGATCACCGCTTATTATCTGCTACCACTCATAGAATCATAGGGACTGGAAGGGACCTCGAGAGGTCTTTTAGTCCAGTCCCCTGAATTCAAAGCAGCACTAAGTATTATCTATACCATCCCTGATAGGTGTTTGTCTAACCTGCTCTTAAAAAACTCCAATGACAGAAATTCCTTAATTTATTCCAGTGCTTAACTACCCTGACAGTTAGGAAGTTTTTCTTAACGTCCAACCTAAACCTCCCTTGCTGCAATTTGAGGCCATCGCTTTTTGTCATTATCTTCAACAGTGAACAATTGTGATAGATTGGTATGTGTTCAGTGAAAGTATCTGCATATCAGGATCAGCATCAAGTGTACAGGCAAGACAGCAACCATTAAAGTACACCTCTACCTCGATATAACGCTGTCCTCAGGAGCCAAAAAAATCTTATTGCGTTATAGGTGGAACCGCGTTATATCGAACTTGCTTTGATACACCGGAGTGCGCAGCCCCGCCCGCCCTCCCCCGCCCCCCGGAGCACTGCTTTACTGTGTTATATCCAAATTCGTGTTATATCGGGTAGCGTTATATCGAGGTAGAGGTGTACTTGCAACTCATGCTGGAAAACACACCAGCAATAATTGTCCAATTACCATCTAAATATTTAGAGAACCGACATAGAGCAAATAAGTGGAAAAAGGCCTAGTTCTATGTCTGAATCTAGGCCTTTTTCCATTTATTTTCTCTACAGTTGAGAATCTGAGTATTTGTATGCATTCTTGTCAAATTTTCTTCTCAAAGCAACTATTTGCAGATTGGAAAGCTTTTGAATTCTCTTTTACACAGAAACTATTGTTATAACTCTCAAACAAGTTGGTAATAAATTAATAAGATTGTACGTCCCTAAACAAACAAAACAAAAATACTGTTCTCTCTGAGTTTTTTGTAGTTGCTTTTAATGTTGATTTTTCAGCTGAAAAGTTTTATCTGTAACTCAGCCCTAAATATGTTTTGTTTTAGTTTTTCTTTTTGTCTGCTTGGCCACATTCTGAGATACTTTTTTTTTTAAAAAAGCTATATATTCCATAGCTAAAGAACTCCTTCCCATGTTGTAGGGTGAACATCATTTTCACTAAAGCACACATCCAGGCTTCCCTTTGACTTGAGGAAGTGTGTTGAAGCTTGAGGTTCTTCCTTGAGACACTGATGAATTGCTTGATTATAAATACATCCATCACTTTCAAAGGCCTTCTGGTCCTAGGATTCTTAACCACACTAGTAGAGAAGAGTAATAGAATGAGGTGTAATTGCTGTTCATTATTTTCATATATTGTAGCAGTCAAAAGTATTCCAAGCACTCCATAGGAGACACTCAGAATGACCTGATTTTAAATTAGTTGGTGGGTGCCACCTAATTTATGAGAATTCAGTCCCATGCTGCTACTGACATTAAAAACAGTTGCTATTTCCTGTTTGCAAGCACCTCCATAGATTTATAGATTATAAAGCCAGTGATCATCTAGTCCAAACTCCTTCATAACACAGACCATAGAATTTTCCTTTATTAATTCCTGTTTGAACTAGAGCATATCTTTTAGAAAAACATACAGTCATGATTTTAAAACTCCAGTGATGGAGAATCCGCCACAATCCTAGGTGAACAGTGCTAGTGATTAATTACCCTCACCGTTGAAAGATTGTATGTCTTATTTCTAGCCTGAATTTGTCTAGCTTCAGCTTCCTGCCATTGGATCGTATTACAATCTAGTGTATTAAAGAGCCCTTTCTTATCAAATTTCTGTTCCCCATGTAGGTGCTTATAGACTATGATCAAATTACCCATATCCTCCTCCTTTGAGTGCTTGTTCATATTGATTCCAATTAGGTGTGTGCACACCACATGCACAGTTCGCCAGAAGGTTTTTCTCCTAGCAGCATCTATTAGGTCGGCTCTGGAGCCCCCTGGAGATACGCCTTCATGGTGCTGCATATAGGGCCCTGCCGACTCGCTGCCTCTCCAGTTCCTTCTTACCGCCAGTGATGGTCGTCGGAGCATTTCGTCTCTCGTGTTCAATGAGCGATCCTCTAGTGTAGTGTTTCTGTAAATAGTTAAAGACAGTTTTTTAAAAAGTTGTTTGTTGTTAGTTAGTTAGTTATTAGGACTTGGGTTTTCCCTCCCCTGTTTCCTTGACCCTTTCCAGGGCCCAGTCCATGCCTTGAACCCAGGGGTTTAAGCCATATGAGATTTGCCAGAAGCTTGTGCCCAAGGGTGACTCACAATCATCTTGTCTAAAGTGCTTGGAGGAGTTCCATCAAACAGACGGGTGTAAGATCTGTTTGATGGAACTCCCCCAAGTTTTGTTTCTGTTTTCACAGTCGCACGAAGAGAGGGGCCACAGATTAAAGTTACTGCTAATGGAGGCAGCTCTGCACCCTCAATCTGAGTCGAGCCCCATGGACATGGCACTGGGCTCCTCAGCATTGGTGCGCAGCGTGCCGGCTTCGATCCGGGAGGTGCCGAGGAAGGACTCTGGTTTCAGAGACCCTCAGCACCAGCACTTCCTGGTGCTGAACACGGCGCAGGATCAGTCTTGGCACCGCTCGCAGTCCCCGGTCCCAAAGAAGCAGCACAGGAAGACTGATAGAGGGCACTCCCCTTCCTGTGCAAGGAAATGGGAACCACCCAAGGAAGGACGACCAGTGCAAGACCACACCTCCCCTCCAGCTCTGGGAGTTCTGCATAGCACACTCCATACTTTTGGAAGTGTCCTATCTTCCAGGGTCGCAGAACAAACCAGCAGACCGTCTCAGCAGGTCTTTTCACAATCACAAGTGGTCTATCCACCTGAATGTAATAAACAATATCTTCCAATAGTGGGGAATTCCTCAGATCGACCTGTTCGCCAAAAGGGCCAACAGGAAGTGCCTACAATTCTGCTCCCTCCTGATCCACAGCCTGGGTTCATTAGCAGATGCATTTCTGCTTCTATGAAAGGACTGCCTGTTCTATGCATTCCCTCCTTTATCGCTGACTCACAAGGTCCTCCTCAAAATCCAGAGCGATGGAACCTCAGTAATCCTGGTGGCACCTGCCAGGACACATCAGCATTGGTACACCATGCTACTGGAGCTATCTGTAGATGCTCCAATCACTCTACTGTTAGTTCCAGACCTCTCACTCAACATACGGAAGGCTTTAGCATCCCAATCTTGAGTCTCTCCACCTCACAGCTTGGAAGCTGCATGGTAGAACCTGCTAGAACTCAGATGCTTAGACTCCATTAGGGAGGGTCTTCTGGATAGCAGAAAACCTTCAACTAGAGCTATTTACCTGGCCAAGTGGAAAAGATTTGCGATTTTGTGCTTGCAGTGCAGTATCCCTCTGACACAATCATTGGTCCCCTTTATCTTGGACTACCTACTAAAGTTGCAACAGCAGGGCTTGTCTCACTCCTCGATAAAGGTTCACCTGGCTGCCATCTCAACTTTTCTCCCAGGAGACCATGGCCGCATCTTCACTAACCAAATGTGCGGTGGTTCCTCAAGGGGTTGGACAGATTATATCCTCATATTCGGCAGCCCACCCCCGCTTGGGACCTTAACTTGGTACTCTCAAGAATGATGGGTTTCAGAGTAGCAGCCGTGTTAGTCTGTATCCGCAAAAAGAACAGGAGTACTTGTGGCACCTTAGAGACTAACAAATTTATTAGAGCATAAGCTTTCGTGGACTACAGCCCACTTCTTCGGATGCATATAGAATGGAACATATATTGAGGATATATATATATGTATATAATATATATATATATAAGGTGCCACAAGTACTCCTGTTCTTTTTTCAAGAATGATGGGGCCCCATTCGAGCTCCAAGTGACATGCTCACTTCTGTACCTTTCCTACAAGGTGGCCTTTTTGGTTGCAATAACGTCAGCCAGAAGGGTGTCCAAGCTCAAGGCTCTCATATCTGACCCTCCATATACCATTTTTTACAAAGATAAGGTTCAACTGCGACTTCACCCGGCATTCCTCCCGAAGGTGGTCTCGAATTTTCATGCCAACCAAGACACATTCCTTCCAGTCTTTTTCCCAAAACTCCATGCCAATAGCTACGAGCAGAGGCTCTACTCCCTGGACATACAGCGTGCACTGGCATTTTATATTGAACCAACCAAGCTGTTCTGCAAGTTGAACCAGCTGTTTGTTGTGGTAGCAGACAGGATGAAAGGCCTCAGAATCCACACAAAGGATATCATCGTGGATCACAGGCTTTTTATGACCTGGCAAAGGTCCCTGCCCCCGCTCTGACTGCACACTCCCCCAGAACTCAGGCATCCTCAGTGGCCTTCCTGGCCCAGGTAACGATCAGGAGATATGTAGAGCGGCAACATGGTCTTCAGTCCACACTTTCACTTCACTTCACATTACACCATCACCCAGCATGCCAAGGACAATGCAGTGTCCAGCAGGGCTGTGCTTCAGTCAGCGATTCCATGAACTCCAACCCCACCTCCTAGGTAAGGCGTGGGAGTCACCTAATTGGAATCAATATGAGCAAGCACTTGAAGAAGAAGAAAGGGTTACTCACCTTCTTGTAACTGTTGTTCTTAGATGTGTTGCTCATATCCATTCCAAACCCACCCACCTTCCCCTCTGTCGGAGTATCTGGTAAGAAGGAACTGGAGAGGTGACCAGTCCTATATGTGGCGCCATGAAGGCGCAACTCCAGGGGGCTCCAGAGTTACGAGAAGATGAGTAACTGTTTCTTCTCTTTGGTAAACCAAAACTCATTGAATCTGTCAATATAAGGCATGTTTTCTATATTTTAATCATTCTCGTGGCTCTTCTCTGGACCCACTTCAATTTATCAACATATTTCTGGAATTGTGGGCACCAAAACTGGACACAGTATTCCAACAGTAGTTGCATCAGTGCTAGTATAACCTCCCTAATCCTATTCACTGCTCCTCTCCTCATACATCCAGGGATCACTGGCGTGAACTACACAAGATTGCCAACCGTGGAGAATCAGGTCCATTATCTATGTTGTATGGTTTGTGAAATTATATAGAAGTGGTACATAATAAAAAATTAATGACAAAACTACTGAAAATATAATTTAACGAACTGGGTAACATTCAGACTTTAAGGTCCATTGTTTTGTGCCTTTCCTGTGTATGCAAATACTTCGGCAAATCAGCACAATGTTTTTTAAGTGAGCAAGTTTTTCTAAGCACTGCTCCTGGGATGCTTTGAAGATTGTTCAGTCTGAGTCCCAGCAGCATTACCAGTACTCCCAGTGCTACACCACTCTCATGCTCACAGTAGCCACAACCTCACAAACTATCAATCAGCACTGCAGGTGGTTTACTGTCCGCACTATAAGAAGAATAACTCTTTCTTTTTTGCACTGGTGGGGTTGGGGAGAGGAGTGTGTGTGAGTATCTGCCCGCACTAGGAAAGAGGATATTGGCTTTCGTTTTGTTGCCTCGTATCCTAGTTTGTGACTCAGCCAGTTCATTTCTGCTCTTGTATTTGTGAAAAATGTAAATATAGATTAAACATCAGAAAATGATACTGTTTTTATATGCCAATAATTTCCTTTTGTCCCCTTTTCAAATACTCATCTTTGCTCTGACCCTAACTCTAACCAGATGAGATTTCTGACTCTAGGGATTTTTGAATTTAGAATGGCTCTCAGTACTGTAACTCAGGGATCACTACTGCAAGCCTATGATTGAAAAAAAGAAATGTTCATGTTACCTTTTTCCACACTCTGAGATGTTCTGTTTCACTTTGCACTTAAAGGAGATTCCTTTAGGGTCACGGAAGGCAATATGCTTTGTATCCTGGAATGACCAGTTCTTTTACCACCTTAAATCATGGGAGAGGAAAAATGGTGTGATATGACTTTTAATTATATTTATAATGGATGAGTTAGATACTAAAATGCTCTTTCCCTCATTTCCCTGTGGAAACTTTCCCTGCATATTTTCTTGGGTCAAGGACTACCTGATTTCAGCACTGATGTGTGCAACTATTACTAGAGCTATTCCTGGCGATATGATGCAATGATAAAGAAGCACAAAGCACCACTTGCTGGAAATGTCGTTTTAGTCCTGAAGGGTATGAATTCAGTGACATCTCCAACTCTTGGAACTAATTATAATGACACATACTTGGTAACTTAACCAGTAGATAGAGGTTCTCTCATGATGAATGGCACAAAGAAATTTAACCAGCTGGACAAACAAGCTTGTTTTGAAATCTTCTTCTTCAGAAGATGAGCAAGAGAACAGTACGCTAATTGTAAATGTCTTTTCCATCAGATCCTTTGGTATAAGTCTGCCTTTCTAAGAGGCTACTCCATGCTGATTGCCTATTCCATCAAAGTATATTATAAACACCTTCCTCATAACTCTAAAAAACATTTGATTCCTGTTAAAATGGGAGCACAGGTCTTGCAAATAAGTCCATTAGTATATTTCCTCTGTATTGCTACTTGTTTTCACCAGAAACTTGATTTAGTTTTGGAAGTCAGAGCAGATTTTTAAGGGAGAATAGTTTACAAAGATGTATTGTCTGGCATTCAAAACACTAGAGCAAAATTCTGCCCTCGTTACTGTGGCACAGACAGACACAAGGGGAATGGCAGCCCCCAAACAGGGTGCATGCAGGCTGAATGGTGGCTGAGAGAGATCTGGCTGGGGTAACATGCCCAGCAAGATTCCTTGCTGCTGCTGCTGCAGAAGTAGCTGTGTATGCACTCCTGTCATAAACACCAACTAGCATCTGTAGCGTGTGTGCAGGAAACTCATGGCCTGGCTTTGTCCACAGCCCCCAGTATTCTTCTGACTGTGGCAAATGATTGAGTCATTCTCACTCACTCTCCCCGCCCCAATGGCTCTTTAAGTATGAGAGTCATAGGGCCAGAGAGAATGACTCTGCAGCCTGGCAGCTAGGGCACACACTTGGAAGCATCAGGGTCCAATCTCCCGCTCCAGTGATGCTTTATTTATACATGATGGAACAGCGTCAAAAGGAAAGAGCCCCATGTCAGAATATCCCGAAGCTCAGTGGTTAGACCACTCTCCTGGGAGGTGAGAGACCCCTATTCAAATCCTGTCTCCCAGCTGAGTGCTCTAACCAGTGGCCTAATGGGCACCATCCATCCCATGTTTTGATGGGACCCAATCTGGTGGATGGCATCTGACCACACCAACCCAGTGTGTGACTTAGATACTCCTACCTCAGTTCCTGGATTGCTCTCGGCCTTAGGGAGGAGATAGGCACCCACATGCCAAGAGAGAGACAGCAGTGCACATGCCCAGAAACAGAAACTTAGGTGCCTTGAGAACTTCTACAGCAGAAATTTTAGGCACCAAGTGAGTTTAGGCACTTGTAGGGTTAGGCAATAGCCAAGTGGATCGCAGTGGTGTAAAACTGGGATTAGGTTCGGGGGCTCTGTCTGTAAAGCAGCAAAATACTTAAGCACTTGGTTAACTTTAAGCATTCAAGTCATCCCATTGAACTCAATGTTAATAATATAAAATGAGAAAATATTTAGTATTTTCACTTCATCTTTTAATATTTACATGCTATACAAATTAAAATTGTGATATCACACACATACCATATATCATGAATATTGAGTCTAAACAGGATTAAACATCTCCCTCTCTTCACCAAAGAATAAATATAGTAGATTTAAAATCCCTGGTGACTACTTCGTGTTTGCCTGCACGGGGGATTTTTGCACTGGTGTAGCTATACTGACTTAGCTTTTGAAGCCAGGGAAGCTACACTCCTGTGCAAATCATTCTTTATACTGGTGCAGCTGCATCAGTGTACCTGCCTTAGTGCTGAAATGTCGACTGTAGTCAAGCCCTTGGAAGCCATCTTTTCAAATACCATCACCTGGTAAAGAGAGAAAGAGGGAGGGAGGAAAAGTTCCTGAAATGTCTTAGATATGGCTTCAGTAGTAAAAGTTCCCTGAAAGTTCCAAATACATTTCTGTTAATGGTTAAATTTCTCCATTCCCTCCACATAACAACCCCCCCCCCCCCCCCCAAAAAAAAAACCTTAATTATCATTTTCTGCAGAAATTCTTTGATTCAAAGATTCACATGTGCATAACATTATATTTTTAAATTATAACAGTGTAGAGCTCCACCTAAATAAATTCTACCTATCACTTGGCTATTTTTTCAGTTGCAGTCTAGAATTCTCCAGTTAGAAGCAATTCAGTCAATCTAGCATCAAAGGCCTTGGCTACACTTACCAGCTAGTTCGACGGCTGGAAATCGAAGTTCTGGGTTCGACTTATCGCGTCTAGTCTGGACGCGATAAGTCGAACCCAGAAGAGCTTGCCGTCGACTGCGGTACTCCAGCTCGGCGAGAGGAGTACCGCGGAGTCGACGGGGGAGCCTGCCTGCCGCGTGTGGACCAAGGTAAGTTCGAACTAAGGTACTTCGACTTCAGCTACGTTATTCACGTAGCTGAAGTTGCGTACCTTAGTTCGAATTGGGGGGGGTAGTGTAGACCAAGCCAAAGTGAAGAATTCTTTTCTTCTCTTTCTTTTCTGAGATCCCAAATGCTTCCAGTCACAACTCTAAAACACTAGGGACAGGCTAACCAAGAAAGTAAACAAGCCAAAATGCTATTAGTAAATTAAAAAAAAATTACTTGCAAATATTTGTGTGTCTAGAACTTCCTCTCCTTTTGCCACGCTGTTTTTCACAGCCTCTTTTATTCACTAACTCGTGAACATTCTGGAGAGGTAATATTTATTCATCAAAATGTGTTTAGCAAGCAAACATCATAAAAACAAGCATGAATAATGTTCATGTTTTCATTCTCACTAGGAGAGCTCCAGCAGCTGTTTTGTAAGCTCTTTGGGATGGGAGTTGGAAAGAGAAATTAAAAATAAAACTTTTTTAAAAAGCAACACTAGCGAGGTGGCGTGGTGAAAAATTATTTCAACCACCACCAAGTAGGGTTGAATAGGGCTATGTAGTCTGGCAGCACTTCATAGTTAGGGATTAACCTGGTCATCCATCTGTGTGCTTGAGGGCAGCCAGGCCGTG
The DNA here is from genome assembly GCF_013100865.1 of Trachemys scripta elegans. Lineage (NCBI taxonomy): Eukaryota > Metazoa > Chordata > Testudines > Emydidae > Trachemys > Trachemys scripta. The sequence continues at coordinate 208,507,722 of NC_048298.1, read as the reverse complement.
AAGAGAGGAGAATAACTACAGTGGAGCACATACCCCCCGGTACCTCCTGGCCTGGTAGTATCAGAGGTATATGCTGTGCTATGCATTTAGAAGACAATCTGAGGAGCTGGTGAGAACAGTGGCGGGAGTGGCAAGCAGCAGTTGCACCAGACAAAGAAAGCGGCACTACGGCAGCAGCCAGTAGTTTCCTCCATGCTGACATCAACAAAGTGCTGGTGCTGGGTCTGTGCAGGCGCGCATATCAGAGAACAAAGAGCACCAAGACAGCATACTCCATGACAGTTTGCAAATATTGGAGATACGTGTCACAGGTCAAGACAACTGCACATGGATTCCCCCTTAGTGATTCAACAAGGGCACCCACTCTCAGTCTGTTGCCTCTCTTGGGGGGAGACACACGTCCCTCTCCCTTTTGATTGGGGTATTCCCAGGCTGCACAGTTCCCTACCTTCATTGTGTTATTCCTAGCACAGACAGGTTGCCCAAGAACACCTGCTTGCTTTCTCTTCAGAGATGGATAACTGTGTAACTGCTACAGTTATAAGTTACCACACAGCTCTTTCGAAGCAAGCCTACTTTGTTCTTATGGTACAAAGCGTCACAGAGAAAATATAGTAAACACAATAAAAGAACCTACACACATGCTAATAAGCTTAGCAGGTTTCATCCTAACCCTCAAATGGACTCTGGCAGGTGCAGTCTTTTAATACCCCATCTTAGGGGCATCCTTGCAAGTTAATTGGAGCTTCAGTTCAGAACAAGCACACAGACTTATGAGGCCTTTGTAGACCAAGTCCTTCCAATCCTCCCTTAGGGTTTGGGCCCTCCATAGACCACAGTTCCTGTACATTTGCTGGATCAGGAAGAAGGCTCTAAATTAGTTTAAAATGGGATTTCATCCACAAGTCTTTCCTTTGTCTCTTGGTCTCTGGAGAATCCAGTTTGAATGTGTACGTGCATATCTTCTGGGAGGAATGAAGTGGCTTCAAAGGCTGATCATGGCAGAAGTTCATTAGCATCCCCCCTGCCTATTAGAGAAGGTCCATACAGTGCCACAATAACACATACACAGTTACATTTTAATACAATGTACCCCAAAGTTGGTAACCCCAATTTAGTAAGGTTTAACTTAACTCAGAAAAGCTTATCTTAATTCCATAAAGTTTGTTCAGGATGGTAACAGGATACTGTCACAACGTGAACAAGCGCTGATGAAAAATGTCTCCTCATGGTGCCAAGTTAGTCCCATTGAAATAGGTGACTAGTTATTTTCTGGTTTGATAAATAGTAATTTATAACGTTGTCATTAGTTAAAATAAAGTTGATCAAGTATAATATTTTAGTGCTTAAGAATGTGCTTTAATCCCACTAAAGTTAAGCAAATGAATAAATGTTTTGTTGAATGGAAGCCTTAATGATGATGATATAAGAATAGTCGTATATTAGTGCTACTGTCAGCTGCACACATTTGCATTGCAACTAAGTAATTAGAACCTGTCTTCAGTGTAGAGTGTTTAATTTAAGATTGGAAGATAACTGAAGAACATGATGCTTAAGTGCCTCGAAGGTTAATTGTTTTATTGCCCTACAGTACTATGCTTACAAAATTTGTAATGCATATCATTCACTCCTGCTATATAGAAATATCATCAGTATATTGAAGATTTTTGAAATCTAGGGAGATGTAGAAGATTTGCCAGTCAAAACATTTTAATTATTTTTTGTGAAAGAGAGAGTGAGAGAGAGTTGGGACAGTGTACTTTCGTTAACAAATGTAATGTGTGATCCATTTTTAAAGATTCTGAATATAAAAACTGTGACTTTTTTTTTAAATTAGAAAAATCAAACCATTACATATAATTATCAGGGGAACTATACTGATGTTTGTTTAGTTTATTCAAATGTCAGGCACTACTATCTTACGTACAACATGCATCTGGGACAAAACTAAAAGGGAAAATGTTCCAGTAAAAAGAATTATTTTGATTTTTTTTCTGCTATTAATGCAAACCAAGTTTGGCATAGATCAATCCATCCCAGTATTGTCAAATTTCAAATTAATTAGCTTTTAACACTAATGACTATTTCTGAGAAACCAAAATTAAACAAACTGCCAGTTAGTAATTTTGCAAATTAACTACTAAGAGGAAACAGCTGCCTAAAAATTTCCTACAGTTAGAGCCCACTCTCGTAGTCTACAGATTCAGTGCTGCAGAGTCAGGCCCTTACTGCATTTTAGTTTGAATTATCTTGAGATGGTTAAATGCCTTAGAAAGAAAACACCACATTTCTATGAGCTCTGTCTTTAATACTCTTAAAATAGGTGTGTTTTAGTGGCTGCGGTTGCAATGGAAATTATATCATTTAAGATACTTTTTTATAGTTGATGCTCTGGTTTGGGCATGCGTATCGTTCAGGCACTTTAGTGTTGGTATATTACTAAACAGGAGACATCGAGTCCATTCAAATAAATGAGATTTAAGATAATGCAGGGAGTTTTCAGTATAATTATGACATGAATTGAAGTGGCCCTGCTTTTGGAATGAGAAGTTTTGCTAATTGAAGTTGTGGTATATAGCATATTGTTCAGAGCATGAATAAAATGTTGGAACCTTTTCCATTAGCAACTATTTCTACTTGAGTTGATGTACCCTTTGTTTCGTATTTACAGTGGCAGTAGAGTTTCCATTCTGTCAGTTATGTTGAGTAACTAATACGTAAGGTTCAGATTCTGTCACAGGTATTTTTAGTAAAAGTCATGGACAGGTCACGGGCAATAAACAAAAATTCACGGAAGCCCGTGACCTGTTGCTGACTTTTACTGAAAATATGGGGGCTCTGGCCCCAGGCGGTTTCTCCAGCCCCACCACCATGGCAGAGGCTGAAGCCATGACGGAGGTTCATTAAAGTAATGGAATCGGTGACCTCCATGACAAAGTCGTATCCCTTACTAATAACTGTCTTTCTGAAGTGGGTTTTAGCCCACAAAAGCTTATGCCCAAATAAATTTGTTAGTCTCTAAGGTGCCACAAGGACTCCTCATTGTTTTTGCTGATACAGACTAACATGGCTACCACTCCGAAACCTGTCTTTCTTTTGTGTGTGAAACCAGGTTCCTTTTTAATTTCAGGATTTTTCTCAAAATGTGTAACAGAGATGAATTCTTGAAAGCTGGGGCCAGTCATCTATTTAAATATAATAGATAAAATTTAAAGGTGTATTGAAATCAATACTCTACTTTGTAGCTCATTAAAAATATTTCAGTATCCAGTCTGATAAGCCATTGATTAATAGAATTTTGTAGCAAAATATGAGTTTGATGCAGTGCTATGGGTTGATTTTGCTGAATTCATAGGATTTTAACATTGTACCTTTTTATATGTATGGCATGTTCCAGGCCTAAATAGAAAAGGAGAAAAACAGTTTGAGGACAGGGTGGAAAAACAATATCTAATAATTGGTGAGGAGCTGCAGTTAGACAGTTGATTGCATTCAGCAGCAGCATGGGAGTCTAGTAATCACTGTATCGCTATGCATGGGGGGAGGGATAGCTCAGTGGTTTGAGCATTGGCCTGCTAAACCCAGGGTTGTGAGTTCAATCCTTGAGGGGGCCATTTAGGGATCTGGGGCAAAAATCTGTCTGGGGATTGGTCCTGCTTTGAGCAGGGGATTGGACTAGATGACCTCCTGAGGTCCCTTCTGTCAAGGCTGTATCCCTACTTTGAACTTTAGAGTACAAATATGGGGGCCTGCATGAAAACTTCTAAGCTTAACTACCAGCTTAGGTCTGGTCTGCTGCCACCATCCCAAAGCTAATTCCCTTCCCTGGGTAGCCTTGAGAGACCTTCGCCAATTCTCTGGTGAATACAGATCCAACCCCCTTGGATCTAAAACAAGGAAAAAATCAATCAGGTTCTTAAAAAGAAGGCTTTTAATTAAAGAAAAAGGTAAAAATCATCTCTGTAAAATCAGTATGGAAAATAACTTTACAGGGTAATCAAACTTAAAGAGCTCAGAGGACCTCCCTCTAGCCTCAGGTTCAAAGTATAGCAAACAAAGATAAACACTCTAGTAAAAGGTACATTTACAAGTTGAGAAAACAAAGTAAAACTAAGACGCTTTGCCTGGCTTTTTACTTACAAGTTTGAAATATGAGAGACTTGTTTAGAAAGATGGGGAGAACCTGGATTGATGTCTGGTCCCTCTCAGTCCCAAGAGCGAACGAACTTCCAAACAAAGAGCACAAACAAAAGCCTTTCCCCCCCCCAAGATTTGAAAGTATCTTGTCCCCTTATTGGTCCTTTGGGTCAGGTGTCAGCCAGGTTACCTGAGCTTCTTAACCCTTTACAGGTAAAAGGATTTTGGAGTCTCTGGCCAGGAGGGATTTTATAGTACTGTACACAGGAGAGCTGTTACCCTTCCCTTTTTAGTTATGACACCTTCCAACCCTGATATTCTATGATTCTATGCACCACCAATAGAGTAAATAAAGAAACCAACACTTTGGGAACTTGACCCTCATGCACGTTTTTGGAATCATACATCCCGTGAGTATGCAGTTGAGTCATTAGGTCCATTTATACATACCATTCTAGGAAAATGTCATCTCCAAGGTGAAACTGGGGCTAGTTTTGTTCTGCATAGAACCAGTCAAACAAATTAAAAACCTAAACTCATTCCTGCAGAGCACACTTAGATTATATGTTCAGACCAGAAGCAGCTTTATAGCTTGTGTTTAAAAAACAAAACACCTTTTTAAAGGTATTAAGTACCACTTAGGAGAAAATAAGCAAAACTTCTCCTTTCCAGTTTAGGTGAATTAATCGTGGAAAACACTTAATACAGGAAAGTCAAATGAAATAAAATAGTGGGTTTTTTTGCACTGACAGCTGTCAAGGTTTTTTTTTTAAATATTAAACTGTCTACACTGAATTAAAGTAAGATTTGCAAAAATGCCTAAATGACTTAGGAATACAAGTCACATACACATAGGGTTACCATACGTCCGGATTTTCCCAACATGTCCGGCTTTTTGGGACTCAAATCCCCGTCCGGGGGGAAATCCCAAAAAAGCCGAACATGTCCGGGAAAATCCTGGGCCAGGGGCTGGCCCGGGGCCGGCGGTGCGCCGGGCCGGGGGGGACCGGCGGTGCCGGGCGGCCGGAGGGTGCGCCGGGCCGGCAGGGACCGGAGGTGCCGGGCGGCCGG